>NC_091993.1:118873757-119155339 GCF_044704955.1 Pristiophorus japonicus
TGATGAGTGTCAAAGGAATGGCTTGAGTATTGCAGAAATGCTTTATGGTGTTGCTGTGGGGTGGTGCCAATCTGGCACATCATTTGGCAGCCAGGGTGTACAACGTCAAGTGAAGTAAATCTGGCCATAGTGAGGCCATCCCTGCCTCACAAGGAGATAAAAGGACAGTTGACCAAAAGCTTTGTCAAAGAGGTAGGTTTTAAGGAGCGCCTGTAAGGATGAGAGAGAGGAGGACACGATGGACCAAATGGCCTCCTTCTGGGTCATAATTTTCTATGATTCTATGAGAGTGGGAGAGGTTGGGGATGGGAATTTCAGAGCTTAGGACCGCGATCGTTGAAGGCATGGCCGCCAATGGTGGAGCGCATAAAATCAGGGATGCACAAGAGACCAGGGCCCCGAAATTCACGGTTCCGGGAAGGACCGTTACTGCCCGCTTGCGGGGGCCATTCATCAAAATCGAATGGCCGCCGCTTTGGGCTCAACTGGCCGCCCCGACATAGATTCAGCCCGGGAGGTCTTGCAGCGGTGTGTTCCACCGTCGACTCTCGTGGCGGTGTAGGGCTTGCGACAATAGTGACGCACTAAAAGTGCACACCACTGCCGCTCCGCCCCCGGACACATTTTCAGCGTGAAGAAGCCGGCCCTTCAGCTGACGGTGCCCCCCACCAGCTGTTAGGGCCAGTGCAGAGTGGCAGAGATCGCGGAGCCATGAGAGCGGAGACAGACAAGAAGGTAAGATCCAAAGCAGAGGATGTTCAGCACAGAATCCGCACTCAAGGGGAGAGAGAGAGAGCGAGAGAGGGGGAGAGGGAGGGAGAGAGAAACACAGAGAGAGAGAGAGGGAGAGGGAAAGAGAGAGGGAGAGAGAGAGGGAGAGGGAGACAGAGAGAGAGAGAGAGGGAGAGAGAGAGAGAGAGAGAGAGGGAGAGAGAGAGGGAGAGGAAGAGAGTGGGGGAGGGAAGGGAGCAAAAGAGAAAAGGAGAAAAAGAGAGAGAAGTGAGGAAAGGGAATGAGAACCAGAATGAGAAAATTTGATTGGGAGGGAGAGAAAAAGAGAAATAGGAATAGAGAAAGAGAAAAGGGGAAAAAAAAACAAGAGAGAGATTCACAGAGAGAAAATGGAAATCTCAATCCAGGGGCTCAGACTGGAAATGTCGCCACAGCTCCACATTCCGCCCGGCAACAAATGGGAATCTGTTCCACCTCCGCCACCTCCAGGCTAGATCCAAGGTCGTCCCATCCTCTCATCGAACTACAGTACGCGGATGACGCTTGCGTCTGTGCACACTCGGAGGCCAAACTCCAAGCAATCATCAACACCTTCACTCAGGCGTACGAAAGCATGGGCCTTACACTAAACATCCGTAAGACAATGGTCCTCCACCAACCTGACCCCGCTACACAGCACTGCCCCCCGGTTATCAAAATCCACAGTGTGGCCTCCAACAGCGTGGACCATTTTCCATACCTCAGGAGCCTACTGTCAGCAAGGGCAGACATCGATGATGATGAGGTCTAACACCGCCTCCAGTGCGCCAGCGCAGCCTTCGGTCACCTGCGGAAGAGAGTTTTTGAAGACCAGGACATCAAATCTAGCACCAAGCTTATGGTCTACAGGGTAGCAGTGATACCCGCCCTCCTATATGGCTCAGGAACGTGGACCATATACAGTAGACACCTCAAAGCATTGGGGAAGTACCACTAACGCTGCCTCCGCAAGATTCTGCAAATCCACTGGGAGGATAGACGCACCAACGTCAGTGTTCTCGATCAGCCCAACATTCCCAGCATCGAAGCGCTGACCATGCTCGACCAGCTCTGTTGGGCGCATGCCTGACAGGAGACTCCCAAAGCAAGCGCTCTTCTCGGAGCCACGACACAGCAAGCAGGCCCCAGGTGGGCAGAGGAAACGCTTCAAGGATGCCCTCAAAGCCTCTTTGATAAAATACAACATCCCCACCGGCACCTGGTAATCCCTGGCTCAAGACCGCCCAAAGTGGAGGAAGAGCATCCGGGAGGGCGCTGAGCACCTCGAGTCTCATCGCCGAGAGCATGCAGAAAACAAGTGCGCCCACCCTTTCCTTCAACCACTGTCTGCCCCACCTGTGACAGAGACTGAGGGTCTGCATTGGACTGTTTAGCCACCTGAAAACTCACTTTTAGAGTGGAAGCAAGTTATCCTCGACTTTGAGGGACTGCCTATGATGATCTTACGCATTGCCTAACCTGCGACTTTGCCTCAGTGTCTCCCCTGTGGCTGCCGCATGGGTCTGGGAAGGTTGCTGTGTTCCTTGTGTGGAAGCCGCAGATGTTCTTCTCGGACGCCCTCGAGCAGCTTTGGGCCTGGAAGGACCGGCCGGAGACTGGTCAACACCCTCCTGGGAGGGTTCAGTCTGACTTTGCTCGGGGCGAGGCCATACATGGAGGCACTGGCCGGAGTGACAGGTCTGGGGCCCAGGAATGCTGCGAGCCGGAGGGAGCGTATCATCCGTATCCTGGCCCGAGGAGCCTGAGTCACTCATCGGATGCGGCACACTACCACCACCACCAATCTGAGGGAGGTCAGGTCGGTGTTGTGGCCCCACACCGGAAGGTCCTCCCCCCGTGGCCCTTGGTGGACCCAGCCGCGAAAGCAACACTGAGGTCTCGGTGGAGGGGTGGTGAGGGGGGGGGGGGTGCATCCAGCTGAGAGTGCATGCGAGCAAGCAGAGTCTGAAAGCTACCAGATATGACAGCACTTAGACACTCCGTCGACTCTTGCACAGCTGCGGCCACCCTCTCCAAAGCAGCACCGATACGCTCGTTCCCTCGCGCCTGTGCTGCAATGGCAGCTGCCACATCACCCCAAGCGTGAATTTCCCGTGGGAATAACACCCCAATTAAGACTGCAAACTTTCAGGGTTGAAGGGCTAATCAGACGGGAACACTTTTTTGTGGTCAATCAGCTGAATTTGGGTCCAATGGCTGCCGTAAACTTTGCGGCGCTAAATCGGGGAATAAAGGCCTTAACACCACCAGCTTTCTGCCTGCACTGAATTTTGGCCCCCAGAATTGGAGGAATGCAGAGATCTCGGAGGGTTGTAGAAGGTTACAGAGATAGGGACGGGCTGAGGTCATGAAGGGATTCGAGCAGAAGGGATGTGGACTGGCTAGGTCAATGGGTAGAGAGGGGGCGGATGTTAGTCAACACACATAAATGTAAAGTCATGAGATTAGGTAGGAGAATTGGAAATGTGGAGTACATGTTATATTGTAACATGCTTGAGGTAACAGAGCAGGAATGGGATCCAGGGGTTTGATGGATAATTCATTAAGCTGTTGATTCAGTGTCCTCAGGTGATCAATAAAGTTCTGAAACATGTAGCTCGCGCTGTGATTTATTGGTCAAGGGAGGTGATGCCGAAGTTGTATCTGAGCTTAAGTGTGTTATGTATGCAATAAAGGTTCAAACTGAGTACTGTTTAACTAAGCAAGGTACGACCTTGGCTCTGCTTTATTTAGGCCCAAAGTGTCTGATTCACAAAATGGCTGGCCTTTTATACCAGAGCAGCACCATGTGCGTGCTGCTCAGTGGCCTCCAACAATGACACCATCTGGTGGCTACAAACAGCATGTACATACATGACAAAGTGAGACTTCATCTGTTCAGTTTTTGGTCTCTGCATCAGAACGAAGGTGTAGGTGTCAGAGGTGATTGCCTGCCCGGGGGCTTCATTCCTTTGGTATAGGAGAGTAAAGGAGGAACTTGATAGAGGTCTTTATAAAATTTTCACAAGAATGGAAAAATTACACCGAGCAGTCTCGTCAGGATTCAAGGACCCGTTAAAGTTAAGGGGGTCTGGGAAAAATAGGAAAATTAGACAAGTTTTGCTAAAGAAGGTGATACAGTTCTGGAGAGGATTATCAGCAGAGGTGATGGAACAGAAGGCCATGGCAGGGTTGAAAAAAAGGGACTGGGTGAATTTCTGTTAGATTTCCTCACTCAGAGGGTGGTGAATCTTTGGACTTCTCTACCCCAGAGGGTTGTGGAAGCTCAGTCATTGAGTATATCCAAGGCTGAGATCAGTAGATTTTTGGATACTAAGGGAACCAAAGGGTATAGGGATAGGATAGAGAGATGAAGTTGGGTTAGATCAGCCATGATCTTATTGAATGGCACAACAGGCTCGAGGGGCCAAATGGCCTACTCCATAGGATTACACAGGATTACATAGGATAAACTGCACAGAAACAGGCCATTCGGCCCAACCAGTCCATACCGGCTCCACTCGAGCCTCCTCCTGTCTTTCCTCATCTAAATCTATCAGCATGACCCACTATTCCCTTCTCCCCCATATGCTTGTCTAGCCCCCCCCTTAAATGCATCGATACTATTCGCTTCAACCACTTCCTGTGGCAGTGAGTTCCACATTCTCACCACTCTCTGGGTAAAGAAGTTTCTTCTGAATTCCCTATTGGATTTCTTGGTGACGATCTTATATCGATGGCCTCTAGTTATGCTCTTCCCCATAAGTGGAAACATTCTCTCTGTATCCACTCTATCAACACCTTTCATAATTTTAAAGACCTCTATTAGGTCACCCCTCAGCCTTCGTTTTTCAAGAGAAAAGAGACCCAGCCTGTACATCCTTTTCTGACTCCTGCCCCCATCTCTTATATTTTGATATTCTTACAAAGGCAAACCAGCTATAAGATCCAGAATCAGGCGAGGGACCCAAGGGGAGACGTTGAAGGGTGAGCTAGATGATCATCTCGTGTCCAACACATTTCTAGATTACTATAACCTGGCCTCAAACAGAATACAGGTCGGGCGTCGGAAATCCAAAAACCTCGGGACCGAGACCATCCGGGGTTTTGGGCATTTCCAGATTTCGGAACATCTTCTCGATATCCTGTATTCGGAAACATGTGGGCTGAGGTAAGGAGTGCGGGGGTGGGGGTGCAGGGTGTCTAGGGGGTCGGCGGTGGAGCGGGGTGGGGTGGGGTGGGGGGGTCATCGATGGTTTCGTGTTCGGCAGCGTTGGCTGTGGGTCGGGGATTCCGGGTCAGGGGTCAGCGGCCGGGAAAAACCTGCATTGAAGACCTGCAAAAAAAGGTAAGTTAAAGTTTTTTCAAAAATTGTTTTTCAGCTATTTAGTAAGGAAGGGTTTTGTGAATTTTAATTTTTGTTTTTTGGAATTTCTTTTTGTGTTTTTTTTCCCTTCCCTCGGCCCAACTCGCAGCGGTTATCGGTTTTTTTTAAAATCCGGATTTCGGAACATTTCCCAGATTCTGGACGATCACGCCACGGATCGGCGCGGTGTCCGGATTCCAGAACATTCCGAATTTCGGAACTCCAGATTTTGGACGCTCAACCTGTACCCCACTCCATCTGTGCAGACACCCACATAATCTTATGTCAATTGGACAACTGCTGTCTGGATCTCCTTATTTAGGATTATTCTCTTGAAAAGAGCCTCACAGAATCATACATCACAGTAGCAGACCATTTGGCCCATCATAGAAACATAGAAAATAGGTGCAGGAGTAGGCCATTCGGCCCTTCGAGCCGGCACCGACATTGTGCCTGTTTCCAATGACAGGAGCTATCCAAGTCGTCACACTCCCCTGTTCGTTTCCTCAAAAGCCCTGAAAATGTTTCCTTTTCAAATATTTATCCAATTCCCTTTTGAAAATGACCACTGAATCCGCTTCCACCAACTTTTCAGGCAGTGCATAACATATCGCTGCGTGAAAAAAATTCTCCTCATCTCGCCCCCTGGTTCTTTTGCCAATGATCTTAAATTTGTGTCCTTTGGTTACTGACCCTCCTGTCATTGGAAACAGTCTCTGCCTATTTACTCTTCAAAAACACCTCATAGTTTTGATGAAATGTAAGAGTAGGCATAGTAGGCGACCATTCGGCCCATCGAGCTTTGAAAGATCTATCCAATTGAGTCCCACTCAGTCAAAACTCAGTCAGTGGACTCCTGGCTTGACAATGGATCTCGGTGTAGTGCAATGATTCATTTGCCAGAATAAGACTGGTAGGCAGATGGCTTGGCTTGTTCCATGCAATACCAACACACTTTGCTATGGTTTTTTTCTCACGGGATTTACAATTTGCATGAATGCAACAAGCGAGGACATATGTTTGTACATTTCCATTTTGGAATTCCAAGATTCATGTTTAACTCTGCTTTGTATGGACTGTTGCTGCAGTAATAGCTGCTTTTCACTGCTCTAAAATGTCACCGAGTACAATTATTGAAGAGCAAAATATCCTTCTGTTGTGTTCCTAACACAGATGAGACTGCACACAGGGAGGTTAAAGTAACAGTGACCTCAGCCTTTATTAAGACACTCCAGAGTGAGTAACAGGCCTTAGGGGCCGGCTTATATACAGTGCTCCCATGGGATGCTGGGACTTCAGGGGATGCGCTCCCTGGTGGTGGAACATGGGAGTGCATGCTTTACAGATACACAACATCACTCCCCCCCCCCCCCCCAAAGTCAAAGTGAAAACTATTTACAAGGTGAGGCGGTCGGGAGCCTTTCTTTCCCTGGTGAACCGCCTCGGTACAAATGTCTGTTCTGGTGTGTTGGCTGTGCCCTCGCCGGGCTGGCGTGTTGTTGGCCCTGCAGGGCTGCTGGGTGAGCCTGGCCTTTCTGGGCTGTTGGGCGTGATGGGTTTGATTTCCTGGTCCGGCGTGGTGTCGTTGATCCTTTGGGTGTGTGTTGTGGGCTCGAAAAAGGTGGTGTCTGCTGTGGGTTGTTCAGGGCAGTCTGTGAACCGCAGCCTCATTTGGTCCAGGTGCTTTCTGCAAATTTGTCCATTGTCTAGTTTGACTACAAACACACGACTCCCTTCTTTAGCTATCACCGTGCCCACGATCCACTTGGGACCATGTCCATAGTTTAGCACATACACAGGGTCATACAGATCAATTTCCCGTGACACAGTGGTGTGACCATCGCTTACATTTTGTTGCTACCGCATGCTCTCTACCTGATCATGCAGGTTGGGGTGAACCAGCGAGAGTCTTGTTTTAAGTGTCCTTTTCATGAGTAGCTCAGCCGGGGGCACCCCTGTGTGTGAGTGGGGTCTCGTGCGGTAGCTGAGCAGTACTCGGGACAGGCGGGTTTGGAGTGAGCCTTCTGTGACTCGTTTGAGGCTCTGTTTGATTGTTTGTACTGCCCGCTCTGCCTGCCCATTGGAGGCTGGTTTAAACGGGGCAAGGTGACATGTTTGATCCCATTACGGGTCATGAATTATTTAAATTCGGCACTGATGAAACATGGCCCGTTGTCACTAACCAGTATGTCAGGCAAGCTGTGGGTGGCAAACATGGCCCTCAGGCTTTCAATGGTGGCGGTGGCGGTGCTTCCCAACATTATTTCACATTCAACCCATTTTGAAAAAGCATCCACCACCACCAGGAACATTTTACCGAGAAACAGGCCCGCATAGTCGACATGGATCCTTGGCCATGGTCTGGAGGGCCAGGACCACAAACTTAGTGATACCTTTCTGGGCGCGTTGTTCAACTGAGCACATACGCTGCATTGCCGTACACAGGACTCTAAGTCAGAGTCAATACCGGGCCACCACACGTGGGATCTGGCTATCGCTTTCATCATTACTACAACCAGGTATGTGCTGTGGAGATCCAAGATGAACGTCTCCCTGCCCTTTTTGGGTAGCATTACGCGGTTACCCCACAACAGACAGCCTGCCTGAATGGACAGCTCGTCCTTTCGCCGCTGGAACGGCTTGATTAGCTCTTGCATTTTAACGGGGATGCTGGCCCAGCTCCCATGCGGTACACAGTTTTTTACTAGGGACAGCAGAGGATGTTGGTTGATTCAAGTCCTAATCTGGCGGGCCCTGACAGGTGATTTAGCATTTTCAAATGCTTCCATGACCATCAACAAGTCTGCAGGCTGCACTACCATCAACAAGTTTGCAGGCTGTGCCATTTCCACCCGGAGTTGGGCAATGGTACCCGACTGAGAGACAGTTCTCGGTGCCTGGCCTGTGGCGGATGGTATATTTATATGCTGATAATGCGAGTGCCCACCTTTGTATATGGGCTGAGGCATTAGTACTTATCCCCTTGTTTTCAGTGAACAGGGATATGAGGGGTTTGTGATCAGTTTCCAGCTCAAATTTGAGGCCAAACAGGTACTGATGCATTTACTTTACCCCGAACACACACGCTAATGCCTCTTTCTCAATCATGCTGTAGGCCCTCTCGGTCTTAGACAAGCTCCTGGAAGCATAGGCAACAGATTGCAATTTCCCCGGAACGTTAGCTTGTTGTAATGCACACACGACTCCGTACGACGACGCGTCACATGCTAGCACAAGTATTTTACACGTGTTATACAATACAAGCAGCTTGTTGGAGCATAAAATGTTTCTGGCTTTCTCAAAAGCAATTACTTGGTGTTTTTCCCCATACCCAGTTCTCACCTTTATGCAATAACACATGTAGGGGCTCTAAGAGGGTGCTTAACCCTGGTAGGAAGTTACCAAAATAGTTGCGGAGTCCCAGGACCGACCACAGCTCCGTGACGTTCTGTGGCCTGGGCACGTTCCTGATAGCCTCTGTCTTGGCATCTGTGGGCCGAATGCCATCCGCCGCGATCTTTCTCCCCAAAAACTCCACTTCTGTTGCCATGAAGACGCATTTCGACCTCTTCAGCCGCAACCCTACGCGATCCAGTCGCTGGAGGACCTCCTCCAGGTTTGGTAGGTGCTCGACGGTGTCCCGACCCGTGACCAATATGTCGTCCTGAAAAACCACCATGCGTGGTACCAACTTGAGTAGGCTCTCCATGTTTCTCTGGAAGATCGCTGCAGCCGACCGAATTCCAAACGGGCATCTGTTGTAGATGAACAGTCCCTTGTGCCTGTTGATGTAGGTCAGGCCCTTCGAAGACTCCTCCAGCTCCTCTGTCATGTAGGCCGAAGTCAGGTCGAACTTGGTGAACGTCTTGCCTCCTGCCAGCGTCGCAAATAGGTCGTCTGTCTTAGGTGGCGGGTATTGGTCCTGTAGCGAGAAACGATTAATAGTTACTTTATAATCGCCGCAAATCCTGACCGTGCCATCACTTTTGAATACTGGAACAATCGGGCTGGCCCACTCGCTGAATTGCACTTGGGAGATGATGCCCTCGTGTTGCAGCCTGTCCAGCTCGATTTCCACTCTCTCCCTCAGCATGTGAGGTACCGCTCGCGCCTTTGCTGAATGGGTCGTGCCTCTGGGACCAAGTGGATCCGTACCTTCGCCCCAGAAAAGTTTCCAATGCCTGGCTCAAAATGGGAATGAAATTTATTAAGAACCTGGACACATGAGGCCTCATGGACATGTGATAGCGCTCGGATGTCATCCCCGTTCCAGCGGATTTTGCCCAGCCAGCTCCTTCCAAGCAGTGTGGGGCCATCGCCCAGGACAATCCAGAGTGGCAGTCTATGCACCATGCCCTCGCAGGTGACCTTGACCATGGCGCTGCCCTGGACAGTGATAAGCTCTTTGGTGTACGTTATCAATTTTGTGTGGATGGGGCTCAGGGCTGGTCTGAGTGCCTTGTTGCACCACAGTCTCTCAAACATCTTTTTACTCATGATGGATTGGCTAGCGCCAGTGTCCAGTTCCATGGCTACGGGTAAGCCATTCAATTTTACGTTTAGTATTATAGGTGGATATTTCATCGAAAATGTGTACACCCCGTGTACTGCAGCATCTGCCTCCTCTCTCTGAGGCTCGAAATTGCTTTGGTCCACCATGGACCGATCTTCCTCTGCCACGTGGTGGCTAGCAGGTTTTGCAGAGCTTGCAGCTCGTTTGCAAGCTCGTTGGAGGTGCCCCATTGTTCCACAGCTCTTGCAAACATACCCTTTGAAGCGGCATGAATAGGCTGAATGGAAGCCTCCACAACGCCAACAAGGTGTGAATTGCCTTGCAATCATCCTTCGTTGGGGACTCTGAGTCATCTGGGTCACTTGAGGCCTGCTGGCAATTGCAGACTCGTGGTTTCTGCCCTGTACGTTGCTGCTCACAAACACAGTTCCAGTTAATATATGAACATTGTTAGCACTTGTGTGCTGAGAGATTTGTTTGGTGTTATCACTGGTGGACATAAACGCCTGTGCTATCGCAATGGCTTTACTGAGGGTCGGTGTCTCTACAGTCAAAAGTTTTTGTAGGATGGCCTCGTGGCCAATGCCCAGTACAAAAAAGTCTCTGAGCATCTGCTCCAGGTAGCCATCAAACTCACATTGTCCTGCAAGTCGCCTTAGCTCGGCGACGTATCTTGCCACTTCCTGACCTTCAGATCGCTGGTACGTATAGAACCGATTCCTCCCCATCAGCACGCTCTCCCTCGGGAGAAGATGCTCCTGATCCAGTGTACACAGCTCCTCATACGACTTATCTGTGGGTTTCACCGGAGCCAGAAGATTCTTCATGAGGTTGTAGGTCGGTGCCCCGCAGACTGTGAGGAGGACCGCTCTCCTTTTTGCAGCCCTTCTTTCTCCGTCCAGCTCGTTGGCCACAAAGCACTGGTCTAACCGTTCGACATAGGCTTCCCAGTCCTCACCCTCCGAGAACTTCTCCAAGATGCCCACAGTTTGCTGCATCTTTGCGTTCGATTCGTATACTTGTCGCCAGTTGCTGTGTTCCTAACACAGATGAGACTGCACACAGGGAGGTTAAAGTAACAGTGGCCTCAGTCTTTATTAAGACACTCCAGAGTGAGGAATAGGCCTTTGGGGCCGGCTTATATACAGTGCTCCCAAGGGATGCACTGGGATCCCTTGGGACTTCAGGGGATGCACTCCCTGGTGGTGGAACATGGGAGTGCATGCTTTACAGATACACAACACCTTCTGCAGAAGGAATGCAAGTGATGTAAATTTAAAAATATGGTGCAATCAGTGGAGATACCAACTTTATAATTAATTTTTTATTTTTTTATTTATGTGTTCACGTGCTGTGGGTGTCGCTGGCAAGGCCAGCATTTATTGGCCAACCCTAATTACCTTCGATAAGCTGGTGGTGAGCCGCCTTCTTGAACCGTTCTTCCTTGTAGCGGGTTTGGTACAACCAAATGGCTTGCTGGGCCATTTCAGAGGGCAGTTAAAGAGTCAACTACATTGCTGTAGGTCTGGAGTCACATATAGGCCAGACCGGGTAAGGGCGGCAGATTTCCTTCCCGAAAGTACATTAGTGAACCAGATGGGTACTTACAACAATTTCATGGTCACTATTACTGATACCAGCTTTTAAATTCCAGATTTATTTAATTAAGTGAATTTAAATTCCCCAAGTGCCGTGGTGAGATTTGAACTCATGTCTCTGGATTATTAGTCCATTAACATAACCACTATGTTAACGTATCCCTGTAGTTGTTGGGCTGGAGAAGGTTACAGAATGAGGGTTGAGCGATTTAAACACGAGAATGAGAATTTTACAGACCAATGTATTTCAGGCAGAGGACCACCATTGGGCCACCTAGCCGGCCAATCCAATTATCGCCTTGCTCTTCTGATCCAGACCATTAGGGATTTGTGTTTTTTGTTTTGAATCAAGGAGCATACATTGAGATTAGAAATACAAAAATCAGCGACTTAAACCAATGTGATCATTCATTTTATGCAAATAAGTGGGAGGAGGTCATGACCTTGGTCATCAAGATAGAGACCATCCATTCATCTCCCTCAGCCTCTTCCCCTTGTCAACCAAGCCAAACCTTCCCCCTGCCCTAGTCCCCAAACCAAACCTTCCCCCTGCCCTAGTCCCCAAACCAAACCTTCCCCCTGCCCTAGTCCCCAAACCAAACCTTCCCCTTGCCCTAGTCCCTAAACCAAACCTTCCTCCTGCCCTAGTCCCCAAACCAAACCTTCCCCCTGCCCTAGTCCCCAAGCCAAACCTTCCCTCCTGCCCTAGTCCCTGAGCCAAACCCTTCCCCTGCCCTAGTCCCTGAGCCAAACCTTTCCCCTGCCCTAGTCCCTGAGCCAAACCTTCCCCCTTGCCCTAGTACCCAAACCAAACCATCCCCTTGCCCAAGTCCCCAAACCAAACCTTCCCCCTGCCCTTGTCCACCAAGCCAAACCTTCCCCTTTATCCCCAAAGCAAACCTTCCCCCTGCCCTAGTCCGCAAGCCAAACCTTGCCCCTTGCCCTAGTATCCAAACCAAACCTTCCCCCCTGCCCTAGTCTCCAAGCCAAACCTTCCCCCTGCCCTAATCCCTGAGCCAAACCTTCCCCCTGTCCTAGTCACCAAGCTATACCTTCCCCTTGCCCTAGTCCCCAAGCCAAACCTTCCCCCCTACCCTAGTCCCAAGCCAAACCTTCCCCGTGCCCTTTATCCCCAAATCAAACATCCCCCCTGCCCTAGTCCCCAAATCAAACCTTCCCCCCTGCCCTTGATCCCCAAACCAAACCTTCCCCTTGCCCTAGTCCCCAAGCCAAGCCTTCCCCCCTGCCCTAGTCCCAAGCCAAACCTTCCCCGTGCCCAAGTCCCCAAACCAAACCTCCCCCCTGCCCTTTATCCCCAAATCAAACCTTCCCCCCTGCCCTAGTACCCAAACCAAGCCAAACCTTTCCCCCTGCCCTAGTCTCCAAGCCAAACCTTCCCCCTGCCCTAATCCCTGAGCCAAATCTTCCCCTTGCCCTAGTCCCCAAGCCAAACCTTCCCCCCTGCCCTAGTCCCAAGCCAAACCTTCCCCGTGCCCTTTATCCCCAAACCAAACCTTCCCCCTGCCCTAGTCCCCGAGCCAAACCTTCCCCCTGCCCTAGTCCCCGAGCCAAACCTTCCCCCTACCCTCGTCCCCGAGCCAAACCTTCCCCCTGCTCTAGTCCCCGAGCCAAACCTTCCCCCTGCTCTAGTCCCCGAGCCAAACCTTCCCCCTGTCCTAGTCCCCGAGCCAAACCTTCCCCTGCCCTAGTCCCCAAACCAAACCTTCCCCCCCCCTGCCCTAGTCCCCAAGCCAAACCATCCCCCTGCCCTAGTCCCCAAGCCAAACCTCCCCACTAGTCCAGAACTCCTGTCTCTCTCACTTCTCCCCAATGCCCTCTGAGCTTATCCAATCCTTGAGACCCATCTTCTGCTCCCTTGATGGGTTTTATGACAATCTGGTATAGTTTCATGGACACCATTACTTTTAAATACTAGCTTTTAAATTCCAGATTTATTTAATTAACTGAATTAAAATTCCCCAGCTGCCGTGGTGGGATTTGAACTCATGTCTCCGGATCATTAGTGCAGATCTCTGGATTACTAGTTCAACAAGATAACCACTATGCTACCATTCCCATGCTAAACATAGTAGGTATACATATGGGCTGAATTTTCGCCATCATTCCTCGCCGTTTTTTTGGCCCATGCTGTTTTTTTTGGAACAGATTAAAATCTACAAGTTTTGACAAAGTTTCTGCCCCATCCTAAAGTAGGTATGTCTGATTTTTTTTAGTTCCCGATTATTTGACGTCATTGGGAGTGCTGGCTGCGGGATATGGCATTTCTGGCCATTTAAGCGAGTTTGGCCAAGTACGAATTTTATTCTAAAACGGCGCAGTGCACCGTTCTGAAAAACCTTACCCACACTTAAGGAAATTAGCGCAGAGAAGAGAAAATCGGCGGAGAGAAGGCGCCATTGTTTCAGCAGAGCTGAAGACACGGCGGGGGGTTTGGGGGCCTTTCGGCCCGGGATTGCAGTGGCACCGGTACTGTAGAGGTGAAAAATATCTGTAAATGCTAAAAAGGAATAAAGGAATTTCATATTGTTTCATTTATTGAGATTTCAGTCTGTCATCCCAAGTCTCACTTAGTGATCTATTTTACAACGGGGAAATGCTTTATTTATGCCTCAGCCCTTCAGTGTGTCCCTCGTTACCCTGGCAACCTCAGTTTTTCGGCGCAGACCTTAAGCTCCACCCACAGAGCTTAAGGACAATCTGTGCCGTTCCAAAATGAAAGGTTATGCCGGCGATGGAACTTTTTTTGGGGGGGGGGCGCAGTCCGGCCACTAAAAAAAAAAAATCGGACGTAACTCTACAACTGCGCCAAAAAAAGTCCATGTGGAATTTTGGGCCCATTCTTCCCATAATAACTTTCAAAAAGGAATTGGATAAAAACTTGAAAGGGAAACATTTGTAGGGCTATGGGGAAAGGGCAGAGAAGTGGGATTAATTGGCTCGTTCTTTCAAAGAGCTGGCACAGGCACGATGGGCCGAATGGCCTCCTCCTGCGCTGAATGGTTCTATGATTTTATGCTACAGGAATGGTGCAGCTGTACAATGCAGTCCCACTAATAGCCAGAGGATGGAGTGAGATCTCCCCCTTCAGATCAGTGCCAGAACCAGGTTCAGCTCAAAATTGGTTTTCTGATCTTTCTCACCATCAGCAAGAAAAGCGCAAATGGGTGCCTGAAAATTGCGAGCGTGAGCTTTAGACCTACTCTTTGCCCCAATGTTACCCCTCACCGCTCATTACCTGCCAAAGATGCCCTTGCTACCTGTTGACTAGAGCTGAATCAAGCCTGCAAATGAAAGGAATTACCTGCTGCTTGCCATTTCTCAACCTTCTCGTAAGATCTGCGGGAAAAATCCTCTTGAGGCTGTGTGGAGCAGGTGTATCTGCGCAGTCACATCATGGCCATTCAGAGCTTGCAGGCAGGAAATTCCCGGAGCAGTCTCCCTGGGACAGAGCCAAACATGCACCCACCCTGTCTGTGGAATATAACATCAGAAAGTTGATCGTTACATCTCAGCAACAGCCCTTTAAGAACTGCTGTTGTGCTGAAAACCCTGCTGTCAGCAAGTCCCATTGGAGAGAAAGAGCAACAGAGAAAGAGAGAGAGCGAGAGAAAGGGAGAGAGAGAGAAAGGGAGAGAAAGAGAGAAAGGGAGAGCGAGAAAGAGAGAGAGAGAGAGAGAGAAAGGGAGAGAAAGAGAAAGAGTGTGAAAGAGAGAGAGACTTGCATTTATACAGTGTCTTTCAAGTCCTCAGGACATCACAAAGCATTTCACAGCCAATCAATTACTTTTGGAGTGTAGTCACTTTTGTAATGTCGGAAATGCAGCAGACAACTTGCGCATAGCAAGCTCCCACAAACAGTAATGTGATGATGATCAGATAACCTGTTTTAGTGATGTTGATTGAGGGATAAATGTTGGCCAGGACCCCGGGGATAACTCCCCTGCTCTTATAAGAACATAACAAATAGGAGCAGGAGTCGGCCATTTGGCCCCTCGGGCCTGCTCCGCCATTTAATAAGATCATAGCTGATCTGATCTTGGCCTCAATTCCACTTCCCTGCCTGCTCCCCATAACCCTTTACTCCGTTATCGCATCAAAAATCTGTCTATCTCCGCCTTAAATATATTCAATGACCCAGCCTCCACAGCTCTCTGAGGCAGAGAATTCCATAGTTTTAAATGGGCAGCCCTTATTCTGAGACTGTGCCTTCTAGTTTTAATTTCCCCTATGAGTGGAAATATCCTCTCTGCATCCATGTTGTCAAGCCCCCTCATTATCTTACATGTTTAGATAAGATCACTTCTCATTCTTCTGAACTCCAATGAGTACAGGCCCAACCTACTCAACCTATGCTCACAAGTCAACCCCCTCATCTCCGGAATCAACCTAGTGAACCTTCTCTGAATAGCCTCCAATGCAAGTATAACCTTCCTTAAATACGGAGATCAAAACTGTACGCAGTACTCCAGGTGTGGCCTCACCAATACTCTGTACAGTTGTAGCAGGACTTCTCTGCTTTTATACTCTATCCCCCTTGCAATAAAGGCCAACATTCCATTTGCCTTCCTGCTAACTTGCTGTACCTGCATACTAACTTTTAGTGTTTCATGCACAAGGACCTCCCAGGTCTCTCTGTACTGCAGCACTTTGCAATTTTTTGCCATTTAAATTATAATTTGCATTTCTATTATTTCTACCAAAGTGGATAACCTCACATTTTCACACATTATAGTCCATCTACCAATTTTTTGCCTACTCATTTACCCTGTCTATATCCCTTTGCAGATTTTTTGTGTCCTCTTCACAATTTGCTTTCTCACCCATCTTTGTATCATCAGCAAACTTGGCTACATTATACTCGGTCCCTTCATCCAAGTCATTAATATAGATTGTAAATAGTTGAGGCCCCAGCAACGATCCCTGAGACACCCCACTAGTCACTGTTTGCCAACTGGAAAATGACCCATTTATCCCGACTCTCTGTTTTCTGTTAATTAGCCAATCCTTTATCCATGCTAATATATTACCCCCAACCCCGTGAACTTTTATCTTGTGCAGTAACCTTTAATTGGCAACTTATCGAATGCCTTTTGGAAATCCAAATACATCACATCCACTGGTTCCCTCTTATCCACCCTGCTCGTTACATCCTCAAAGAATTCCAGCAAATTTGTCAAACATGATTTCCCTTTCATAAAACCACGCTGACTCTGCTTGATTGAATTATGCTTTTCCAAATGTCCCGCTACTGCTTCCTTAATAATGGACTCCAGCATTTTCCTAACGACAGATGTTAGGTTAACTGGTCTATAGTTTCCTGCTTTTTGTCTGCCTCTTTTTTTAAATAAGGGCATTACATTTGCGGTTTTCCAATCTGCTGGGACTGCCCTAGAATCCAGGGAATTTTGGTAGATTACAACCAATGCATCCACTATCTCTGCAGCCACTTCTCTTAAGATGTAAGGCATCAGGTCCAGGGGCCTTGTCTGCCTTTAGTCCCATTATTTTACATAGTACTACATTAGTGATAGTGATTGTATTCAGTTCCTCCCTCCCTATAGCCCCTTGATTATCCACTATTGGGAAGACCGATACAAAATATTTGTTCAACGTCTCTGCCATTTCCCTGTTCTCCATTATTAATTCCCCCGTCTCATCCTCCAGGGGACCAACATTTACTTTGGCCACTCTTTTCCTTTTTATCTACCTGCAGAAACTTTTACTATCTGTTTTTATATTTCGTGCTAATTTACTTTCATAATCTATCTTCCCATCTTAATCATCTTTGAAATAGTGCCGTGGGATCTTTTACATCCACCTGCGAGAGCAGACGGGGCCTCGGTTAATCAGTCTTATAGTTATGTTTGTTGAGGGATAGATATTGGCCAGGACACCAGCTTGATCGTCACAGAGAGCTTAGAGCAATTATTAAAATGAGTTAAGCTCGGAAAATCTCCCAGGTCTGCTCAGGGCACCTTATGTCAGTCTTGGGCTTGCTGCTTTGGAGAGGACAGAAAATCAACTCGAATGGGGTGTTGAGTATTGTGTGAAAATCCAAATATTCTCTTCTAAAAAAAAATTGATGCAAGTATCTTTAATAGCTTCTACCACTTAGGTAGGGAGAGAGTTTAACACTGTGACGACAGACGTCTGATTTCAGCCTCCAGTATGTACCTATCTCCTCAATCATTATTAGAACATCTGCTAAAATGCTTTATACACTTGGTTAAGGCTCAATGTTGCAGAACAGAATTTGATCTGCACACAGCATTCCTTAATTCACAGATTACGTGAAGCAGACTTAAAGAAAGAAAAAAAAAAAACTTGCATTTATCGTGAGCGATCTCAGGACGTCCCGAAGCTTTCTACAGCCAATGAAGTACTTTTGGAAGTGTCATTATCATCATAGGCAGTCCCTCGGAATCGAGGAAGACTTATTTCCACTCTTAAAATGAGTCCTTAGGTGGCCAAACAGTCCAAAACAAGAGCCATAGTTCCTGTCACAGGTGGGACAGACAGTGGTTGAGGGAAAGGGTGAGTGGGACTGGGCTGCCGCACACTCCTTCCGCTGCCTGCGCTTGGTTTCTGCATGCTCTCGGCGATGAGACTCGAGGTGCTCAGCGCCCTCTCGGACGCACTTCCTCCACTGAGGGCGGTCTTTGGCCAGGGACTCCCAGGTGTCGGTGGGGATGTTGCACTTTATCAGGGAGGCTTTGAGGGAGTCCCTGTAACGTTTCCTCTGCCCACCTTTGGCTCGTTTGCCGTGAAGAAGTTCCGAGTGATGTAGGAAACGCGGCAGCCAATTAATGCACAGCAAGCTCCCACAAACAGCAATGTGATGATGACCGGATAATAATGAGCCACATACAGAGATGTTAGGACAGGTGAGCAACATAAAAGAGTAGAGAGTGGTCGAGAGGCAGAGTGGCATAGGGAGGGATGTCAAGTGCTTAAGGCCTAGGCAAGTTAGCTGGATCCAGCAGGTAAATGGAAAGCCTTACCTGCTGAATCCAGCCATCCTCACCTCCCTCTCACTGCCAGGTTTCCCGATGCCTGGGAAACCCGGCTGGCCCGGGTTCAATTTAAAATGGAGATTAAATCTGAGGCACGCAGCCTAATTATAATATCTAAATGACTGGCCTGCCTCCTGGGAGCAGGTTGGTTGCTCGCAACATGTTCCGCCTCCATTAAAAGCAGAAGTGCGCGGATTCGAGGCGGGTTGTGGTTGGGTTTGAGATTTTTAACATTTTAACATTTCACTCGACGCATTTTGGGGGGGGGATTAAAATTCTGCTCAATGTGTTTGAAACGTTGACCCATTTTATGGAATGCCTGTGTGCAGTTAGTTGATAAAAGTCAACTCGATGCAAATATTAAGTAAGTTAATTAGCCATTCGAGTCACATTGAAAATAATTTGTGTTTAAAGCTGTCGTGAACGCGAGGACATTTTTTGGCATGTTAGGTGTTGGTCGGCCCAAAGCCTATACTGATACAAGCTTCAGTTCAGCTCAACTTTATGCAAGATCCCGATGCACTTGCAAATATTCCCCAAGAATTCCAAATATGGAAAATTGGAATTCCTCCAATTGATGTGCAAGAGTCTGGAGATCAGTCCAGTCCATACCACAGAGTGCTCCGATTACGCACGGAACTGATTTTCTACAACATTGACAAGCATGTATTACTGACACATCTATCAAACTAATTTCCCACAACTCTACATTCACTTACCAAGAACATTACATCCACGGGGAGTGGATAATTTAGTAATACAAAGCTAACCTGCTTGAAATACTTGCTGGTTTATTGGACTATTAATGCTCCTATTACCTCTAGACTTGACTATTCCAATGTTCCCCTTACTGGCCTCCAACCTTGCACCCTTTGTAAATTTGAGCTCATTCAAACATCTGCTAACTCACAGGCTCCGGGTAGAAGGGACACAGGGAGAGTTTGTGTTGGCGTGGTGGCACCGACCTGCGAGAGACCATCAGCGGCAGGTCGGGGCCATAACAGGAGCGGCGAGCGGCGGCCATGGGCAGACTGGCGGCGTACCACGGCAAGGTACAGCGCGAGCTGGTGCAGGAGGGTGATGGCAGCGAAGAGGGACGTCATCGAGGTCCAGGTCGGTGATTGGAGCGTGGGTCGATACAGCAGGAGCGGCGAGGTCGGGGCGAATGAGCGGCGAGAGAATGTAGAGGGACGTGATCGGGATCTGGGACAGGCGTGAGTTCGGGGCCAAAAGAGGCAAGAGCCCAGCGGCAGCACGGGCCAGCCCACACTGCGATATGTGTGTGGTAATCCTTGCCACTGGACCAAGACCTAGCTCTGTCAAGCCCGTGTGGTGGCTGGTGTGCAACGGTCACCCCACGTTAAAAAAATCCACGTACAGGCATCTTCCACCCTCAAACGTGTAGTTTGGGATCTGGAATATTAGGTCCTTCATTGAAACACCTGTGAACTCATCCCTTTTGGGCGTGGAAGCAAGTCATCCTTGTAGTGTATGTAGGCACTTTAGTAATGACTCCACGAGGCAAGGTATGATACTTAAACTGTGTAGACCTGTAGTCCTTTATTTGCAGCTCCTGAGTGAGGACAACAAGCTGTGAGTTCCTTTTTATACGGGTTACCTGCAGTGTGCAGGTAACCCTTAGGTCTCCAGCAGCAGCACCCTTTGGTGTACAGGTAAGGCTACATTCATAACAGTTGCATAACAGTGTTACAGGCATCACACAGTAAACAGGCCTGCATACACAACAATCCTCGTTTCGAGGGACTTCCTATGACGAACTCACACCAAGTCCCGTTCACCCATCACCCCTGTGCTTGCTGACCTACATATCTCCTGGTCTGGCAACACCTTGATTTATAAGTTCTCATCCTGGTTTTCAAATTCCCCCATGGCCTCGCCCCTCCCTATCTCTGTAATCTCCTTCAGCCCCACAGCATCCTCCAATTCTAGTCTCTTGCGCATCGCTGATTTTCTTCGCCCCACCATTGCCGGCCGTGCCTTTCAGTCACCTAGGCCCTAAGCTCAGAAATTCACTCCCGAAACCTCTCCACCTCTCTACCTCTCTCTCCTCCTTTAAGGCACTCGCTAAAACCTACCTTTATGACTAAGCTTTCGGTCACCTGTCCTAATATCTCCTTATGTGGCTTTGTACCAAATGTTGTTTGATAATCGCTCCTGTGAAGCACCTTGGGATGTTTTAGTATGTTGAAGGTGCTATATAAATGCAAGTTCATTGACACATTGACACCAGTCGAACTCTCACAATAAGGTGGGACAATGAACAGTTATAATGGTGAGATAGATATTACTGTTTGTGAATGGTAATACTGTCCATGAAACAGGAAATGATCTCATGAATAGAAACAATAGGGGGGAGAAGTTCGGTCGCGCCTCTGTTGCAGCGTTAATCCAGGCGGAGCGGTACTTTTAGCGACTTAAAAAAGTTTGCGCCTCTCGCCCAGAAATTCATCAGAAACGGTCGAAGAGCTGATAGGGCGATAAATCAGTCGTTACACACCACAGCTGGGGGGACGATAACGAACGTTTGGTCGGTACATTTTGCAGACCCATTGCGCATGCGCGGAACTCCGAATCAGATCCCGGGAAAAGCCGAGTCTTAAAGGCGCGGCGTAGTAATGCCCCCATTAAAGTTTTCAAAATCACTTGTTTTCAAGATTATACTGTGATGTCTGTCTGTCGCTGCAAACTCGAGGCTCGCGCACCGGGCTGTGTGTAAACGTTGCACTGACTGTGACCTCCGAGTGAAGCGCTTCCTCATCCCTTGAAGGAGCCACCAGTTAACAACTTTGCAAGCCTGCACCGACTGTTTTTCCAGTCGTTGTTCTTGGCGGGAGCTAAATGAGGCGGCCGCACCGGATTTACCGACCGGGGTGCAAGTGTGGGTATTGCACCAGGAATATGTCATGATCGGAGCGATCGTCAGCAGCCGGGCTCTACTGGTTTGCGCCCCCGGTAAACTTCTAATGAATTTTCCGTCGGAGCGCTAAAAGCTGCACTCCTGGTCACTAAGGTCGAACACTCATATTTACCGCCCCCTCTGGCCGCTAACTGTGGTGGTAGACAACCGAAAATCCAGCCCTAGATGTAAATAGGACTCTTTAATCCAAGAAGGGAAATGAGTGACTCTCTTCATTAAGTCATCTTTTTACATATCCTTCCATCAATCTCCTCATGCCATTACAAAGGTATGACGGCAGAGTTGGCTAAAGTGGCCTGGGAAAATAGATTACAGAGTGGGACGGTTGATGAGCAGTGGCAGACATTTAAAGAAATATTTCATTATTCTCAACAAAAATATATCCCAATGAGAAGGAAAGGCTGTAAGAGAAGGGATAACCATCCGTGGCTAACTAAGGAAATAAGGGATGGTATCAAATTGAAAACAAGGGCATATAATGTGGCCAAGACGAGTGGGAGGCCAGAGGATTGGGAAACTTTTAAAAGCCAGCAAAGAACGACTGAAAAAAATAATAAAGAGAAGGAAGATAGATTATGAAAGTAAACTAGCTCGAAATATAAAAACAGATAGTGAGAGTTTCTACAGGTACATAAAAAGGAGAAGATTGGCTAAAGTAAATGTTGGTCGCCTAAAGGATGAGACTGGGGAATTAATAATAGAGAACAGGGAAATGGCAGAGACGCTGAACAAATATTTTATATTGGTCTTCATAGTAGAAGACACTAAAAACATCCCAACAGGGGATAATCAAGGGGCTATAGGGAGCGAGGAACTTAATACAATCACTATCATTAAAGAAGTAGTACTTGGTAAAATAATGGGACTAAAAGCGAACAAGTCCCCAGGACCTGATGCCTTATATTCTAGGGTCCTAAAAGAAGTGGCTGCAGAGATAGTGGATGCATTGGTTGTAATTTACCAAAATTCCCTGGATTCTAGGGAGGTCCCAATGGATTGAAAAACTGCAAATGTAACGCCTCTATTTAAAAAGGAGGCAGACAGAAAGTAGGAAACTATAGACTGGTTAGCCTAACATCTGTCATTGGAAAATTGCTGGAGTCCATTATTAAGGAAGCAGTAGCAGGTTATTTGGAAAGGCATAATTCAATCAAGCAGAGTCAGCGTGGTTTTATGAAAGGGAAATCGTGTTGGACAAATTTGCTGGAGTTCTTTGAGGATGTAACGAGCAGGGTGGATAAGGGGGAACCAGCTGATGTGGTGTAGTTGGATTTCCAGAAGGTGTTCAATAAGGTGCCACGTAAAAGGTTACTGCACAAGATAAAAGTTCACAGGGTTGGGGGTAATATATTACCATGGATAAAGGATTGGCTAACTAACAGAAAACAGAGAGTCAGGGATAAACAGATCATTTTCCAGTTGACAAACAGTAACTAGTGGTGTGCCAAAGGGATTGGTGCTGGGGCCTCAATTATTTACAATCTATGTTAATGACTTGGATGAAGGGACTGAGTGTAATGTAACCAAGTTTGTTGATGATACAAAGATGGGTGGGAAAGCAAATTGTGAGGAGGACACAAAAAAATCTGCAAAGGAATATAGATAGGGTAAGTGAGTGGGCAAAAATGTGGCAGATGGAGTATAATGTAGGAAAATCTGAGGTTATTCACTTTGGCAGAAAAAATAGAAAAGCAAATTATAATTTAAATGGAGAAAAATTGCAAAGTGCTGCAGTACAGAGGGATCTGGGGGTCCTTGTGCATGAAACACAAAAAGTTAGTATGCAGGTACAGCAAGTTGGCAGGAAGGCAAATGGAATGTTGGCCTTTATTGCAAGGGGAATAGCGTGTAAAAGCAGAGAAGTCCTGCTACAACTGTATAGGGCATTGGTGAGACCACACCTGGAGTACTGCTTACAGTTTCGGTCTCCGTATTTAAGGAAAGATATACTTGCTTTGGAGGCTGTTCAGAGAAGGTTCACTAGGTTGATTCCGGAGATGCTGGGGTTGACTTAGGTTGAGTAGGTTGGGTCTATACTCATTGGAGTTCAGAGGAATGAGAGGTGATCTTTCGAAACATATAAAATAATGAGAGGGCTAGTCAAGATGGATGCAGAGAGGATATTTCCACTCATAGGGGAAGCTAAAACTAGGGGGCATAGTCTCAGAATATGGGGCCACCCTTTTAAAACTGAGATGAGAAGAAATTTCTTCTCTCAGAGGGTTGTAAATCTGTGGAATTCTCTGCCTCAGAGAGCTGTGGAGGCTGGGTCATTGAATATATTTAAGGCGCAGATACACAGATTTTTGAACGATAAGGGAGTAAAGGGTTATGGGGAGCGGGCAGGGAAGTGGAGTTGAGTCCATGATCAGAGCAGGCTCGAGGGGTCAAATGCCTACTCCTGCTCCTATTTCTTGTGTTCTTGTGTTTTTGCCATTCACTGCCTAACAGCATGAACAGGATCTACTGCAAGCCTTCTCTTATGGCAGAGTGCCAACATCAGCTAAATACTACCACGGAGATCTCCAATCTAAACAAATGAGGCACAGGCCCATTTAAACACACAGAGGTGCGATTATTTTCAAGAGTGAAATACATCAGAACAGGTAATGGTTTAAACCCAAGCCGAGTGACTCACAATCTGCAGGAGTGAGAGCATTCACTGTGTGACTCAAATGCCCACTTACTTACAAAATATATGCATTTAGATATATCTGAAACCTTTATCAACTGGTATTCTATAAAATTCTACACGTAGAGAAGATGTTTCCATTTGCGGTTGAGATCAAAACTCAGGGCCATAAACATAAGGTAGTCACCAATAAATCCAATAGGGAATTCAGGAGAAAATTCTTCACCAGAGAGTGGTTCGAATGTGGAACTCTACGACAGGGAGTAGTTAAAGCGAATAACATAGATCCATTTAAGAGGAAACAAGGAAAGAAAGAAAGACTTGCATTTATATAACGCCTTTCATGCCCACTGGACCTCTCAAAGCGCTTTACAGCCAATTAAGTACTTTTGGAGTGTAGTCACTGTTGTAAAGTGGAAAATGCAGCAGACAGCTTGCGCACAGCAAGCTCCCACAAACAGCAATGTGATAATGACCTGATTGTTATGTTGATTGAGCGATAAATATTGGCCAGGACACCAGGGATAACTCCCCTGTTCTTCTTCAAAATAGTACCATGGATTCTTTTGCATCCACCTGAGAGAGCAAACGGGGTCTCGGTTTAACATCTCACCCGAACGACGGCACCTCTGACAGTGCAGCGCTCCCTCAGCACTGCACTGGAGTGTCAGCCTAGATTCATGCACATGAGGAAGAAAGGAATAGAAGGTTATGTTGGTAGGGTGAGATGAACAGGGTGGGAGGAGGCTCGTGTGTGGGGATGAACATCAGCATGGACCAGTTGGGCCAAATGGCCTGTCTCTGTGCTATGCAATCTCTGTGTCATTTATTAAATTTAATAACCAGGAATGTTTTGAGAGGACAACCTAATCCTTTCTGAAACTCCAACCACCTGACAGGTTTAAGGGGCATAATCTTAAAATTAGGGCTCGGCCTTTTAGGAGTGAAATCAGGAGCACTATTTCACACGGAAGGTAGTGGAAATTATAATTCTCCCACTCCCAAAATTGAGGTTGACAGATTTGTATTAGGTAATGTTATCAAGGGATATTGAGCAAAGGGGGCTAAATGGAATTGAGGCGCAGAACCGCCAATTCTAATTGAATGGCAGATCGAATGGCCTCCTCTTGTTCCCATGTTGATCATCTTTTTCCTGAAATAAGTTCTGTCTGAATCCCTTATGTAATTTGGTTTTCTTTGCTTTGAATCCATAGGCCCTAGAATTAAATTCTATACACAGCACAAAAGCTTACTGTAATGTATGCACCCGTGAGTATGCTCACAGGTTTGTAGAGCTGTTGCCTGCTGCTCAGGAATCCGTACCTCCACGACCGCGGTTTTAGGTGGCAGGCAGACGAGAGGGCTGTGGCTGGCGAGGTGACCAGGTTGAGGGACCTGCTCATTGGCGGAGGAGCGGGCTGGATGGCGCCACACGTGCTGGCATGGCGCCTAAACTGGGCCCACGTCCGGAGCGCGGCCAATGCCATCGAGTCACTAAAAACAGCTCTGGGCCCTGACTCCGTTAGGTGTGTCGAGGAGGCTCAAGCACGTGGGGAGATCCCGTCCGAACTGACCCCCGTCCGAACCGAATTCCTCATCGGCGCCAAGCCCCGAAACCTCCCTCGGGAGCCGGCGCCTCACAACCTGAGCCTCCTCGGAGAAATCCCCTCCATGCCTTTCAGTTCTGCACGGAGGGGTTTCCTGCACGGGCTGCTCTTGCACACTCTCCACCTTGCCATCCTCGTCTGCCGTCCGGACACGCCATGGCGCACCATCTTGCCGTCCGGAGGAGGCGGAAGTCCCCGATGGAGTGCACTCTACGCGGGAGTCCTCCCTCTATTTATTGGGGACTTGGCCTGGAGGGTGGTGCACGGAGCAGTCCCGTGCAATAAGTTTTTAAGTTGGTTCATGGGCTCCCAGGCCGTCAGCAATTTCTGCGGTCTGGAAGAGTCCATGTTCCACGTTTTTATGGAGTGTGTGAGGTTGCAGCCCCTATTCCATTACTTGAAGGGGCTGTTCCTCAAATTCTGGTTGCACTTCAGTCCCACACTCCTGATCTTTGGGCACCCTGTGCGGAGGGGAGCGGGCAGGTCGGAAGGCCTCCTCGTAGGACTGCTCCTGGGCACGGCCAAGGGGGCTATCAACCGGTCCAGGCAACGGGCGGTCGAAGGGGTCGTTCAGCTCGACTGCCTGCCTCTCTTCCGCTGTTACATCCGAGCAAGGGTGCCCCTGGAGATAGAGCACGCGGTGTCCACCGGTACACTCGTGGCCTTCCACGAGAGGTGGGCGCCGGAGGGACTGGAGTGCATCATCAACCACGGCAACCAAATTTTAATTTGATTTTACGTCTCAATGAGAATTTGTTTAATTTGCCGGTTTTAGTGCCCCCCTCCACCCCACCTTTAATAAGGGGGCATTTTATTTTCTGATTACAACAAAATACTTGTAGAGCTGTTGCATTGTGAGTGGCTTAGCCAGTCACGTGATGTTCACAAGACTCAATAAAACCCCAGTCAGTTGGGTCTAGGTCATCCACGATGAGGTATGCAGTTGTGAGCCTGGTGGATGAACTGGTAATGTGTAGTGTGATTGTTAAACCTTTGTTAATAAACCAACTAGTTGTTAAAAAAGCAATGTGTTGCTATGAATTCTTAAGCAAAGAACCCAGGAAGCAAATACATTACACTTATCTATTCCCAACTAATCAAACCCTTTCAAAACCTTAAAATCTTCAGTCTTGTCTCTTCTTGGTCTTCTGTTCCCAAGAAAGTAAAGTCCCAGGTAGACAGTCGCTGATTCCTCCTTAATCCAAGAAATATGGTTTAGGTCAGATCGACTGTCCATCAACAATGTACTTCAGTGCAGTACTGAAGGAATGCTGCAGTGTCAGAGGTGCCATCTTTCAGATGAGACATTAAACCGAGACCTCATCTGCTCTCTAAGGTGGACGCGAATGATCCTATGGCACTATTTCAAAGGGGGCTTGAACCTACAACGTCCTGCCTCGGGGGCGCGGGGGGTTGCGGGGGCAAGAGCGCCTCCAATTGAACCAAGTGACACAAATGGACCCATCTGCTTCCACTGGCTCAAGAGAAAACCCAGCCATTTGGTATCTATCTACACCCTACACAGCACTGGTATCGCCAGCACTGCATCAAGCGAATCTGGAAATGAGTAGTAATCAGACTAAGCTGATCCAACAAACCTAACCAGATTGCAACGAATCCCCATTGGCTCCCTATCCCTCAGTATATCAACTTGAAAATCCTTGACCTCACTTTCAAAACTATCCATGGCCTTGCTCCTCCCTGATAAATATCTGTGCTGACTCTCCAGTGCAGTGCTGAGGGAGTGTTGCACTGTCGTAGGTGCAGTCTTTTGCATGATGTTAAAACGAGGCCCCGTCTGCTTTCTCACGTGGGTGTAAAAGATCCCATGGCACTATTTCAAAGAATAGCAGGGGAGCGCTTCCCGGCGTCCTGGCCAATATTTATCCCTCAACCAACATCACCGAAATAGATTAGGTTGTTGGTGTTTGTGGGAATGTGTGTAAATTGGCTGCCAATGTTTCCTACATTACAACATTGACTACTCTTCGAAAGTACTTCATTGGCTGTAAAGCCCTTTGGGACTTCCTGAGCTTGTGAAAAGTGTGTCCAATCCATATCATAAACAAAGCAAACCGTGTAAAACACTGAATGACATGAATTGTTTCAAGCTGTGTATGGCTGTGGGGTGCATGATCTAATCCATCTTTCCTCCCATCATCCAGACATTCTGAGGAGGTGAAAGGCGCTACATAAATGTAATGCTTTCTTTCTATCAAACCGTGAAACTGCGAGGTACTGAGACAAAAATGCTCCATTTAAAAAATAAATCCTGCTGCGATACTGTTATGCATGCAACCGTAAGCAACCTGTATCATACCGCCACCAGAGGGCATACCTGTTGGAGTCCCAAGGGATCCCAGCAGCCCTTGGGAGCACTGTATATAAGCAGGCCTCCCATGCTGTACCAACAAGGAGTTTGAATAAAGGAGCTATGGTCACATTTACTCATTGTCTACAGTACTCTGTTACAATGCTTTATTATGAGCATAACAGATACGATGTCAAGGAACACATGGGCTAGAAATTAAGTCGCGCCCCATTTCGGCCGATAATTTTTGTGGGAGCTCAAAAATATTTTGCCCGCACTACTCAATTCAATCGGACGCGAACTTCCGGTTTAGCGCTCCAGGAAGGGAGTGGAGCGCTAAATCAAGCGCGACCTTGGAGGGGCGGTAGCAGCAGAGCGCGGCACAATGTCCCGTGTAGAGCTGTTGGATTCACAGGCTCCTTCCCTCCCTTAAAGGGAAGGGCCATTACTGAGGTGATTTCAAGGAAAGGCTGGGAATGGTCGGCGACGACACCTGCGATCCGTGACGTGCCGTCCCAAGCGCTCTGAGAAAGAGCAGGGGTGGGCAGAAATAGAGAAAAACAGCACACAGGGGTGAGAATAACATTTTGCCCTATCTGACCACCACTGTCTTTAATTAGCGCTCCCCAAGCAGCCAGCCAAGGTGACAACGCCTCCTGCAGCAGCCATTGTTGATGTCCGGTGATGCTACAGGGGGCGGAAGCGAATATTGCATCCGGGGCGGTAACGGGGCTCTGCGCACCGGATGACATCATGATCCCTGGGGCGCAGGAGATCGAGGCGGTGAGGTTTGCAAGTTCCCAGGCGTCGGTAATTTCAAGTGGATGTAACTAGTACAGTGGACAAGGGGGAACCAGTGGATGTGGTGTATTTGGACTTTCAAAGTCTTTTGACAAGGTCCCACACAAGAGATTGGTGTGCAAAATTAAAGCACATGGTATTGGGGGTAATGTACTGACGTGGATAGAGAACTGGTTGGTGGCAGGAAGCAGAGAGTCGGAATAAATGGGTCCTTTTCAGAATGGCAGGCAATGACAATGACCGCAGTTATTTACAATACGCACTAATGATTTAGATGAAGGAATTTAATGTAATATCTCCAAGTTTGCAGATGACACTAAGCTGGGTGGCGATGTGAGCTGTAAGGAGGATGCTAAGAGGCTGCAGGGTGACTTGGACAGGTGAGGTGAGTAGGCAAATGCATGGCAGATGCAGTATAATGTGGATAAATGTGAGGTTTTCCACTTTGGTGGCTAAAACAGGAAGACAGCATATTATCTGAATGGTGATAGATTCGGAAAAGGGCAGATGCAATGAGACCTGGGTGTCACGGTACATCAGTCATTGAAAATTGGCATGCAGGTACAGCAGGCGTTGAAGGCGGCAAATGGAATGTTGGCCTTCATAGCTAGAGGATTTGAGTATAGGAACAGGGAGGTCTTACTGCAAGTGGTACAGGGCCTTGGTGAGGCCACACCTGGAATATTGTGTTCAGTTTTGGTCTCCTAATCTGAGGAAGGATGTTCTTGCTATTGAGGGAGAGCAGCGAAGGTTCACCAGACTGATTCCCGGGATGGCAGGACTGACATATGAGGAGAGACTGGATCGACTGGGCTTGTATTCACTGGAGTTTAGAAGAATGAGAGGGGATCTCATAGAAACATGTAAAATTCTGACGGGATTGGACAGGTTAGAGGCAGGAAGAATGTTCCCGATGCTGGGGAAGTCCAAAACCAGGGGTCACAATGTAAGGATAAGGGGTAAGCCACTAAGATGAGGAGAAACTTCTTCACTCAGAGAATTGTGAACCTGTGGAATTCTACCGCAGAAAGTTGTTGAGGCCAGTTCGTTAGATATATTCAAAAGGGAGTTAGATGTGACCCTTACGGCTAAAGGGATCAAGGGGTATGGAGAGAAAGCAGGAAAGGGGTACTGAGGTTGAATGATCAGCCATGATCTTATTGAATGGTGGTGCAGGCTCGAAGGGTCGAATGGCCTACTCCTGCACCTATTTTCTATGTTTCTAAGCATCTTCTCTACATCCAGCACTTCGGTCAGATCAGTCCCTAATCATAGACTCGTCTGTGCAACCTGTCCTCATAATGCAACGTCTATGAAAAAGCATAATGTGCATTTTGTTATTTTTACATGAAATATTTGACCATTTGACTGAGCAACTCTCTTTTAATAATTTCTTGTGAACATTTCATGTGCAAGTCCGCCTGGGTTCTGTCATTTTGGGCATCAACGCTTGGCCTCCCGTGAAACAACCCAGAATTGACCCTTGTGGTTTTTCAGTTGCATTAAGAGCAGAGATTAGATCTTGGCAGAGACCGAATGTGAGGCAGGTTTGATAGATTCACTGTCTGTGCCAGCACAGCAGGGCTGTGTCCTTACCCGCGGGAATATTTATTTTCCCACGTTTTCAGCGGAGCGTAGCACAGGCAGATTAAGGTTTGCAGTGACGCTATGTGTGAGCCATTACATAACACACGTGGTGGTAGCTTACAGACACTGAACTGGAGAAAAAAACCAGCTCCGTTAAAGGCAGAGAAGATCTTGGTTCCAAGGGCCTTCTAAAAGTTTGTGGTTTTTGAACTAATTTTTCAGATTTATAGAAATAAATAAATAAATAAAGATTTGGAGTTATATAGAGCATTTCACGACGTCTTAAAGCACTTTACAGCCAATGAGGTAGCTTTTGGAGTGTGGTCACTGTTGTAATATAGGAAACGCGGCAGCCAACTTGCGCACAGCAAGCTCCCACAAACGGCAATATGATAATGACCAGATAATCTGTTTTGAAGAACTTACACTTATATTTTAGCACATTTCACAATCTCAAGGACATCCCAAAACACTTCGCGGCCAATGGTATCGTTTTTGAAAGTGTTGTCACTGCTCCTCCCAGCCCACAAAGAAAAAGGAATAAAAAATAAAAAAAATTAAGCTCACCTACTGGTCCTGCTGATCCTTGGCGACAAGTTTCCATGGTAACGGGCGAAGCCAGAATCGGGCGCTGACCTCGCTGGAAACTAGTTCAAATGGCGTCAGGATCTGAAGGACCTCATCAGACCGATACATTTGCCTTTCAATGAGGCCCCTCACCTGCCTGGGGGCAAGGTCCTCGCACACTGGACAAAATGCACCTGTTAAAATGGCGCAGGGCGAAAGTGCGGCTTTGTCAAGGCGGGATCCACACTGCTGATATCACAACCCCTAACACAAGTGGTTTTAAATTAGGGCTTACAAAACCAGACCATGCTGCCAATTATCATTTGGGGATGTGTTCAAAGACAACACTGTCTTAGTCAGAAAGTGCTTCCAGGAAATAAGGAGGTGGCCTTGGAAATAGTGGATGCATTGACAGTCATTTTCCAACATTCCATTGACTCTGGATCAGTTCCTATGGAGTGGAGGGTAGCCAATGTAACCCCACTTTTTAAAAAAGGAGGGAGAGAGAAATCAGGGAATTATAGACCGGTCAGCCTGACATCGGTAGTGGGTAAAATGATGGAATCAATTATTAAGGATGTCATAGCAGTGCATTTGGAAAGAGGTAATATGATAGGTCCAAGTCAGCATGGATTTGTGAAAGGGAAATCAAGCTTGACAAATCTTCTGGAATTTTTTGAGGATGTTTCCAGTAGAGTGGACAAGGGAGAACCAGTTGATGTGGTATATTTGGACTTTCAGAAGGCTTTCGACAAGGTCCCACACAAGAGATTAATGTGCAAAGTTAAAGCACATGGGATTGGGGGTAGTGTGCTGACATGGATTGAGAACTGGTTGTCAGACAGGAAGCAAAGAGTAGGAGTAAATGGGGACTTTTCAGAATGGCAGGCAGTGACTAGTGGGGTACCGCAAGGTTCTGTGCTGGGGTCCCAGCTGTTTACACTGTACATTAATGATTTAGACGAGGGGATTAAATGTAGTATCTCCAAATTTGCGGATGACACTAAGTTGGGTGGCAGTGTGAGCTGCGAGGAGGATGCTATGAGGCTGCAGAGCGACTTGGATAGGTTAGGTGAGTGGGCAAACGCATGGCAGATGAAGTATAATGTGGATAAATGTGAGGTTATCCACTTTGGTGGTAAAAACAGAGAGACAGACTATTATCTGAATGGTGACAGATTAGGAAAAGGGGAGGTGCAAAGAGACCTGGGTGTCATGGTACATCAGTCATTGAAGGTTGGCATGCAGGTACAGCAGGCGGTTAAGAAAGCAAATGGCATGTTGGCCTTCATAGCGAGGGGATTTGAGTACAGGGGCAGGGAGGTTTTGCTACAATTGTACAGGGCCTTGGTGAGGCCACACCTGGAGTATTGTGTACAGTTTTGGTCTCCTAACTTGAGGAAGGACATTCTTGCTATTGAGGGAGTGCAGCGAAGGTTCACCAGACTGAATCCCGGGATGGCGGGACTGACCTATCAAGAAAGACTGGATCAACTGGGCTTGTATTCACTGGAGTTCAGAAGAATGAGAGGGGACCTCATAGAAACGTTTAAAATTCTGACGGGGTTCGACAGGTTAGATGCAGGAAGAATGTTCCCAATGTTGGGGAAGTCCAGAACCAGGGGACATAGTCTAAGGATAAGGGGTAAGCCATTTAGGACCGAGATGAGGAGGAATTTCTTCAGCCAGAGAGTGGTGAACCTGTGGAATTCTCTACCACAGAAAGTTGTTGAGGCCAATTCACTAAATATATTCAAAAAGGAATTAGATGAAGTCCTTACTACTAGGGGAATCAAGGGGTATGGTGAGAAAGCAGGAATAGGGTACTGAAGTTGCATGTTCAGCCATGAACTCATTGAATGGCGGTGCAGGCTAGAAGGGCCGAATGGCCTACTCCTGCACCTATTTTCTATGTTTCTATACAAGGGCCAGCATACTAAAGATAGGCGCTGTATGCAGATTTGTGTATCGTTTTACCCTTACGTATATCCTCTCTAAGTGCTACTCCCTATCAGGAAAGATTGAACAGGTTGGGGATCTTGTCTCTGCCTCAGAGAGCTGTGGAGGCTGGGTCATTGAATATATTTACGGTGGAGGTAGACAGATATCTGAGCGATAAGGGACTAAAGGGTTAAGGGGAACGGTCAGGGAAGTGGAGCTGAGTCCATGATCAGATCAGCCATGATCTTATTGAACGGCGGAGCAGGCTCAAGGGGCCAAATGGCCTACACCTGCTCCTATTTCTTATGTTCTTAAAAGAGAAGTGTTATATATGTGGACTTGTATTTACTCTGTACAGCCACCAGAGGGCTCATCCCCTCGAGTCCCAAGGGACCCCATAATCCCTTGGGAGCACAGGTATTTAAGGAGTCTTCACAGGTTGGAGAGGCACTCTGGAGACCTGCAATAAAAGACTAAGGTCACACATTTTGAGCTCACATTATCCAGTCTGACTCTTTCTCCATACACAACAACTGGCGACGAGATACAGATAGAGAACAGTGGGCATCCTGGAGAAATTTTGGGAGGGAGATGATTGGGAAACTTTTGTGGAGCGACTCGACCAATACTTCGTGGCCAATGAGTTGATGGGGAAGAGAGCACTGCCAAACAAAGGGCGATCCTCCTCACCATCTGTAGGTCACCCATGTATGGCCTCATGAAGAATCTGTTCACTCCAGCGAAACCCACGGAGAAATCATACGATGATTTGTGCATGCTGGTCCGAGAGCATTTGAACCCGAAGGAAAGCGTTCTGATGGCGAGGTATCAGTTCTACACCTACAAAAGGTCTGAAGGCCAGGAAGTGGCGAGTATGTCGCCGAGCTAAGACGCCTTGCAGGACATTGCGAATTTGAAGGACATTTGGAGCACATGCCCAGAGACTTTTTCGTACTTGGCATTGGCCGTGAAACCATACTTCGCAAACTTTTGACTGCAGAGACCCCAACCTTGAGTAAGGCCACAGCGATAGCCCAGTGACAATATGAAGTAAACCTCTCAGCACACAAGTGCTGCTACAAGTATTATGAACAAAGTGATGTTGTTTTTGAATCGTACCGTACAGAGCAGGTCACACATACCTGCAGCTGCACGTCCGTAGATGACTCAGAGTCTACCATTAAGGGTGATGAATGCAAGGCCATTAACACCTTGTTGGTGCTGCGGGGGTGGTCGTCGTTTCCATTCATGCCGATTCAAAGGATACATTTGCAAAGGCTGTAGAACAATGGGACACCTCCAACGAGTGTGCAGGCGAGTTGCTAAGCCTGTTAAACCTGCAAACCACCATGTTGCAGAGGACGACAGATCCACGGAGGATCACAACGAACCAGAGCCTCAGATAGAGGAAGCATGGGGTGCACACATTCACCACGAATTGTCCCCTGATAATGCTGAATGTTGAACTAAATGGACTCCCGGTGTCAATGGAGCTGGACACGGGCGCGAGCCAGTCCATCATGGGCAAAAAGACTTTCGAAAGGTTGTGGTGCAACAAGGCCTCAAGGCCAGTCTTAACTCCAGTTCGCACGAAGCTAAGAACTTACACGAAAGAACTGATTCCTGTAATCGGCAATGCTACCGTAAAGGTCTCCTACAATGGAGCAGTGCACAAACTACCACTCTGGGTGGTACCGGGCGATGGTCTCACGCTGCTTGGCAGGAGCTGGCTGGGAAAGATACGCTGGAACTGGGACGACATCTGAGCGCTATCGCCCGCTGACGACACTTCGTGTGCCCAGGTCTTAAACAAATTTCCTTCGCTGTTCGAACCAGGCATCGGGAAATTCCAAGGAGCAAAAGTTCAGATCCACCTAATTCCGGGGGCGCGACCCATCCATCACAAGGCGAGAGCAGTACCGTACATGATGAGAGAAAGGGTCGAGATCGAGCGAGACCGGCTGCAACGAGAGGGCATCATTTCATCGATCGAGTTCAGCGAGTGGGCCAGTCCTATTGTCCCAATCCTCAAGGGAGACGGCACCGTCAGAATCTGTGGCGATTACAAAGTAACTATCAATCGTTTCTCCCTGTAGGACCAATACCCACTACCAAAGGCCGACAACCTCTTTGCAATGCTGGCGGGAGGAAAGACGTTCATGAAGCTGGATCTGACTTCAGCCTACATGATGCAGGAACTGGAGGAATCATCAAAGGCCCTCACCTGCATCAACACACACAAGAGTCTTTTTGTTTATAACAGATGCCCATTTGGAATCCGATCAGTGGCGGCGATATTCCAGAGAAACATGGAAAATTTACTGAAGTCGGTCCCGCACACCATGGTCTTCCAGGATGACATCTTGGTCACAGGTCGGAATACAGTCGAGCACCTGTATAAATTGGAGGAGGTTCTTAGTCGACTCAACTGCGTGGGGCTCAAGTTAAAACGCTCGAAGTGCTTTTTCCTGGCGCCTGAAGTGGAGTTCTTGGGAAGGAGGATTGCAGCGGACGGCATCAGGCCCACCAACATGAAGACGGAGGCAATCAAGAACGCACCAAGGCCACAGAACGTGACGGAGCTGTGGTCGTTTCTGGGACTCTTGAACTACTTTGGTAACTTGTTACCGGGTCTCAGCACACTGCTAGAACCACTGCATGTCTTACTACGAAAAGGGACGAATGGGTTTGGGGCAAAAGCCAAGAAAATGCCTTTGTAAAAGCGAGAAAATTGTTATGCTCAAACAAATTGCTTCTGTTGTATGATCCATGGAAGTGTTTGGCACTAGCATGTGATGTGTCGTCATATGGCATCGGTATTGCAACAAGCTAATGATTTCGGGAAACTGCAACCGGTTGCTTCTGCATCCAGGAGTCTGTCTAAGGCTGAGAGAGCCCACAGCATGTTTGAAAAGGAAGTGTTAGCATGTGTCTATGGGGTAAAGAAAATGCATCAATACTTGTTTGGGCTAAAATTCAAATTGGAAACTGACCATAATCCACTTATATCACTGTTTTCCGAGAGTAAAGCGATAAATACTAACGCATCGGCCCGCATCCAGAGATGGCCGCTCATGTTGTCCGCATACAACTATGCCATCCGCCACAGGCCAGGCACAGAAAACTGCGCCGATGCTCACAGTAGACTGCCATTGCAGACCACAGGGGTGGAAATGGCGCAGCCCGCAGATCTAGCCATAGTTATGGAAGCATTTGAGAGTGAGCAATCACCCGTCACTGCCCAGCAGATCAAAACCTGGACAAGCCAGGACCCCTTATTGGGCCCAAGTTTCAACAAGAAAAAAAACGGGCGCCCCTCCGAGCTGGGCGCCTGTTTTTCGCGCCTAAAACGGCGCCTAAAAAAATCCTCAGTATTCTCCACCTACTTACAGGTCCTCTGGCCCTTGGCGCAGCCAGCACGAGCTGTGGGGGGGCGGAGCCAGGTCCCTGCGCTGAAAACAGTGCCGGGACCTCTGCACATGCGCGCTATAGTCGGCACGCAAGTGCAGTAACTCCAGGCGCCGAACTGTGTGGGAGGGGCCCGAAGCACGCAGCCCCTAGCCCTGGCTGAATGGCCTCACTGGGGCTGCGTGAATAAGGCTCCTCCCACGGCCAGCTCCTGCTCCCCCCCCCCGCCCCCGACCCCGACCCGAGACCCGACCCCCGCTCCCCCCCCCCCGCCCCGACCCGAGACCCGACCCCCGCTCCCCCCCCCCCGCCCCGACCCGAGACCCGACCCCCGCTCCACCCCCCCCGCCCCGACCCGAGACCCGACCCCCGCTCCCCCCCCCCGCCCCGACCCGAGACCCGCTCCCCCCCCCGACCCGAGACCCGCGCCCCCCCCCCCGACTGACCCGACCCGCGCTCCTGTTCCCTGACCCGACACCCCCCCTCTCTCTCCCTCCCCCTCTCTCCCTCCCCTCCCTCCCTCTCCCTCCCCTTCCCTCCCTCTCTCTCCCTCCCCTCCCTCCCTCTCTCTCCCTCCCTCTCACACCCTCCCCCTCCCTCTCCCTCCCCCCCTCTCGCTCCCTCCCCCTCCCTCCCTCTCTCTCCCTCCCCCTCCCTCCCTCTCTCTCCCTCCCCCCCTCTCTCCCCCTCCCTTCCTCCCCCCCTCTCTCCCCCTTCCTCCCTCTCTCCCCCTCCCTCCCCCTCCCTCCCCCTCCCTCCCTCTCTCCCTCCCCTTCCCTCCCCCCCTCTCTCTCTCTCCCCCCCTTTCTCTCCCTCTCTCCTCCCCTCTCTCCCCCCCTCTCTCTCTCTCCCCCCCTCTCTCTCTCTCTCTCTCCCACCCCCCTCTCTCTCTCTCCCACCCCCCTCTCTCTCTCTCCCTCCCTCCCTCCCTCCCTCTCTCTCCCACCCCCCTCTCTCTCTCTCCCTCCCTCCCTCCCTCCCTCTCTCTCCCACCCCCCTCTCTCTCTCTCTCTCTCTCTCTCTCTCTCTCTCTCTCTCCCGCTCAGCGGCACGAACGGCTGCAAAATTCTTCCTGGCTGAAGCACTTTCACACAGGTAGGAAGATGGTTTATTTAATCTTTTCTTGGCTTATAAATGTTTATTCAGGTTGGATTTATTTTTATAATATTTGTAGAAGTATAAATAAGGATTTATTGTCGAATTTAATGAGTTCTCTTCCCCCCCCCTCCCCCCCCACCTCGTTCTGGACGCCTAATTTGTAACCTGCGCCTGATATTTTAATGTGTAGAACAGGTTTTTTCAGTTCTACAAAAATCTTCACTTGCCCCATTCTACTTTAGTTTGGAGTACATTTTCACTGTGGAAACTTTCAAATCAGGCGTCAGTGGCCGGACACGCCCCCTTTTGAAGAAAAAATTCTGTTCTAAACTAGAACTGTTCTACCTGACTAGAACTGCAGAAAAAAAATGTGGAGAATTCCGATTTCTAAAATAGTCCGTTCTCCACCAGTTGCTCCTAAAAATCAGGCGCAAATCATGTGGAAACTTGGGCCCATTATCTCTAGTCAAAAGCTATGTGCTTCACGGGAGCTGATCCAGTGTCCCAGTGGAAAAGCAGGAAGAGATAAAGCCGTTCCAGCGGCGCAAAGATGAAATGTCTATACAAGCAGACTGCCTTCTGTGGGGCAATTGAGTAGTGGTCCCCAAGAAGGGCAGAGACACCTTCATCAATGGCCTCCACAGTACCCACCCAGGCATCGTAATGATGAAAGCGATAGCCAGATCCCACGTGTGGTGGCCCGGTATCGATGCGGACTTAGAGTCCTGCGTTGACAGATGTAATACATGCTCGCAGTTAAGCAATGTACCCAGGAAGGTGTCGCTAAGTTTATGGTCTTGGCCCTCCAAACCGTGGTCTAGAGTACACGTCGACTTGGGTAAAATGTTCCTTGTGGTTGTAGACGCGTACGCCAAGTGGATTGAATGCGAGATAATGTCGGCTAGCACGTCTGCTGCCACTACTGGAAGCCTGCGGGCCATGTTTGCCACACACAGCTTACCCGATGTCCTGGTGAGTGACAACAGGCCATGTTTTATCAGTGCTGAGTTCAAAGAATTCATGACCCGTAACGGGATCAAACATGTCACATCTGCCCCGTTTAAACCAGCGTCCAATGGTCAGGCAGAGAGAGCAGTGCAAACCATCAAGCAAGGCTTGAAGAGGGTAACTGAAGGCTCACTGCAGACTCGCCTATCCCAACTCCTGCTTAGCTACCACACGAGATCCCACTCACTCACTGGGATCCCACCTGCTGAACTGCTCATTAAAAGAGCACTTAAGAAAGGCTCTCATTAGTTCACCCTGATCTACATGAACAGGTAGAGAGCAGGCGGCTTCAACAAAGTTCATATCATGATAGAGCAAATATGTCAGGCGAGATTGAAATCAATGATCCTGTATTTGTATTAAATTATGGACAAGGTCCCAAGTGGCTTCCCGGCACTGTCGTGGCCAAGGAGGGGAGCAGGGTGTTTCGGGTCAAACTTTCAAATGGACTCATTCACCGGAAACACTTGGACCAAATCAAACTCAGATTCACGGACTATCCTGAGCAACCCACCTTGGACCCTACCTTTTTTGATCCCTCAACATACACACCAGTGGCACCACGGTTGATCACGAAGCAAAACCCATCATCCACAGCAGCCCAGCAGGGCCCAACACACCAGGCAGCCCAGCCCAACAAATGATTCAACATCAGCAGCTTTACAGCGAGACGATCAACCAGGGCAAGAAGGGCCCTAGATCGACTCACATTGTAAATAGTTACACGATTGACTTTGGGTGTGGGGGGGTGGCGGAGTGTTGTTATATATGTGGACTTGTATTTATTCTGTACAGCCACCAGAGGGCTCATCCCCTGGAGTCCCAAAGGATCCCATAATCCCTTGGGAGCACAGGTATTTAAGGAGGCCTCACAGGTTGGTGAGGCACTCTGGAGACCTGCAATAAAAGACTACGGTCACACTTTACTTTGAGCTCACAGTGTTCAGTCTGACTCTTTCTCCGTACACAACAAGAAGGTTGAGGGGTGACCTGATAGAAGTCTTTAAGATCATGAAAGGGTTTGAGTGGACGTAGAGAAGATGTTTCTGTTTGTGGGGGGCAACCACAACTAGGGACCATAAATATAAGCTAGTTACTAATAAATCCAATAATGAATTCAGGATTCTTTACCCAGAGCGCAGTTAGAATATGGAACTTGCTGCCACAAGGAGTAGTTAGAAACATAGACATAGAAAATAGGTGCAGGAGCAGGCCATTCAGCCCTTCTAGCCTGCACCGCCATTCAATGAGTTCATGGCTGAACATGAAACTTCAGTACCCCCTTCCTGCTTTCTCGCCATAACCCTTGATCCCCCGAGTAGTAAGGACTTCATCTAACTCCCTTTTGAATATATTTAGTGAATTGGCCTCAACTACTTTCTGTGGTAGAGAATTCCACAGGTTCACCACTCTCTGGGTGAAGAAGTTTCTCCTCATCTCGGTCCTAAATGGCTTACCCCTTATCCTCAGACTGTGACCCTTGGTTCTGGACTTCCCCAACATTGGGAACATTCTTTCTGCATCTAACCTGTCTAAACCCGTCAGAATTTTAAACGTTTCTATGAGGTCCCCTCTCATTCTTCTGAACTCCAGTGAATACAATCCCAATTGATCCAATCTTTCTTGATAGGTCAGTCCCGCCATCCCGGGAATCAGTCTGGTGAACCTTCGCTGCACTCCCTCAATAGCAAGAATGTCCTTCCTCAAGTTAGGAGACCAAAACTGTACACAATACTCCAGTTGAGGCGACTTGCATAGATGCATTTAAGGGGAAGCTAGATAAACACATGAAGGAGAAAGGAATCGAAGAATATGTTGATGGGGTTTGCTGAAGTAGGACAGGAGGATACCAGTGTGGAGAATAAACACTGGAGTTGGGCTGAATGGTCTGTTTCTATGTTGTACATTCTATGTAATAGGTATACTCGGTAAAATAGCCTTAGTAAGCTTTTCTTACACATGATATACACACACTTGAAAGTAGTTGCAGTCGTTGCAAAAGCACGAGGTCAACCCTGGAGAGCGGCTAATATTAGCTCACTGACATTAGGTGGGGAGTGATAAGAAATTAAGTAGCCAGATCGAATGTAAGGGAGTAGTCAGTATGAATAGTGTTAGTTATGGATGCACTGGAAGGATACAAGAAAGGAAGGCCATAACGGAGACCCACGGTTCCTCATTAGTGAGTACAATGGACAAGAAACAGGTGGTGGTGAACCAGATGTGGGGAGGACACGCTGATATATTGGCATCATGTTAGGAGGATGTGATCAACCCTATCAAAAAGATACAGCACACTCCAGGACTACTTAGGGACTTCATTACATTACAACAGTGACTACACTCCAAACGTACTTCTTGGCTGTAAAGCGCTTTGAGAGGTCCAGTGGTTGTGAAAGGCGCTATATAAATCCAAGTCTTTCTTTCTTTCTAATCCTGCATGAGGCTCGCCTGAACAGTCGAGATGACACGCTTGCGGTATTCCTGATGAACGTGAGTTATTGTAAGTGCCAGCCTCACAAGCACTGCATGCAAGGGATTCTGTTACATCATTGATTTGATAAAGAGTATTAACCAGATGTGTTTCCTCATCCTCGAACTTGTGTTAGAGGTTAAGGATGTATGACGATACCCCACAAAACCGAGCAAGCTCCTGCCCAAGGAACCACGCTGGCAGAAGATAGAAAGGCGCATGTGGAGGACACGAGCTTGTTCCTTTCTACCTTTGTGAATCGTAATGTCGTAGTCTGGCACCGGCTCTCCCGCGGGTCATTTTTCCCGTTCTTCCCTCGAGGGGTCATTCCGCTCCCTCAGCCTCCCGCCATTCTCCCCACTCTTCTGCTCACGCTCCTGAGCACCCCAGCATGCTCTCCTTGCTCCCCCCACACGTTCTCATTTGCTCTCCCCAGGGACCAGATCCCCAACTTCGGGAAGGTTTCTTTAGAACGGAGGCTAACAGATTGTTTTAAAAAATAAAATGGCAGAGAGGATTCCTTTAACATTAATTCATTTCAAAATCTTCGAATGGTGGATTGGTTTCAAATAAGAAGCAGTTTCTGCTTCGATGCTGTGCCCGCTATAAGAACATAAGAACATAAGAAATAGGAGCTGGAGTAGGCCATTTGGCCCTTCGAGCCTGCTCCGCCATTCAATAAGATCATGGCTGATCTGATCATGGACTCAGCTCCACTTCCCCGCCCGCTCCCCAAAACCCTTTACTCCCTTATCGCTCAAAAATCTGTCTATCTCCACCTTAAATATATTCAATGACCCAGCCTCCACAGCTCTCTGGGGCAGAGAATTCCATAGATTTACAATCCTCAGAGAATAAATTTTTCCTCATCTCTGTTTTAAATGGGCGGCCTCTTATTCTAAGATTATGCCCTCTAGTTCTAGTCTCCCCCATCAGTGAAAACATCCTCTCTGAATCCATCTTGTCAAGCCCCCTCATAATCTGATACGTTTCGATAAGGTCACCTCTCATTCTTCTGAACTCCAATGTGTATAGGCCCAACCCTTGGATGTCTGGGGATTGAAATGATATTGTGGGACAATACCCAAGAGTTGTGTCTAAAGTCTGCTTTAGCAGACGAGTAAAGCCGTTTAGAGTAAATAAATTAGTTTACACCTCTGCTAATGGTGGCGAGAGGAGTTTCAAACAAATAGTTCAGCGACTAAATTACCCAACAGAGCAACTTCAAGGCCAAGGTTTAACATTAAAAAAAACATTTAAAATGTGCTCTAATTGCTTAAAAATAATTAATATTTTTTTAAATATTTTATTTTTAATATAATATAAAAATTAATATATATTTTTAGAAAACTTTTATGGAAACAATTTAGTGGCATAAAAAGGACAAGTCACAGTGAGTAGGGTCCAAATAGGGAGTTTTAATCAACCTCAAATATCATGAGTTAGTGAAACGTGTTATATAAATGCAGGTTCATTCTTTGTTTGAGGTTTAAGTTATTTTACTGCATAAAAGTAATTTTTCTGGAATTGCTTTCCAGAAGATAATTTTTTTCAGATACAGAGTGACTGTTGCCAACAACCAGAAGCTGGGCAGAAGTAATGTGCACTTCAACAACCGGAAGCACAGTGTCTCTACTTTAAAAAAAAACAAGCACACTAACAAGCCCGCTCCCTTCCCAGCTTTTCCTAACTTAAGAATTAGGAGCAGGAGTAGGCCATTCGGCCCCTCGAGCCTGCTCCGCCATTCAATAAGATCATGGCTGATCTTCTACCTCAACTCCACTTCCCCGCACTGTCCCCATATCCCTTGATTCCCTTAATATCCCAAAATCTATCAATCTCTGTCTTGAATATACTGAAGGACTGAGCCTCCACAGCCCTCTAGGGTAGAGAAATCAAAAGATTCACCCTCTGAGTGAAGAAGTTTCTTCTCATCTTAGTCCTAAATGGCCGACCCCTTATCTTTAGACTGTGACCCCTGGTTCTAGACTCTCCAGCCAGAGGAAACATCCTCCCTGCATCTACCCTGTCAAGCCCTGTAAGAATTTTGTATGTTTCAATGAGATTACCTCTAAACTCTAGAGAATATAGGGCTAATTTTCTCAATCTCTCCTCATAGGACAATTGCCCCATCCCAGGAATCAGTCTGAATCAGCCCGCTCCCTTCCTGGTGTTATGTATGTAACCACAATGTAACACCACTGTATTACTGAATACACTCAACCTAGATGCAAACCTTGACCACAAGGGGTGAACTTGTGGGAGACACTCCTTGCCTGATCACTCAGGTATAAAAAGGGAGGTCCCACGCAGGGTCACTGTCTTTGGAGTCCTGTGAAGAAAGAGTTCAGGTCACAGAGTGACCTTATCCCCAGAATGTGACTCGTGTGGTTTCATACTGCAGAGTAAGGACTTTACATTGGCGACGAGAAACGGGAATTCATGACCCACGAGAATGGCCACCGGTAGCACAGAGGAATGGTACTGTGTTGGGGAAGACTGGGACGATTTTGTCGAGAGGCTTCAGCAAAGCTTTGTTATGAAAGAATGGCTGGGGGATGCAGTGGCCGACAAGCAAAGGGCTCATCTCTTGACCAGCTGTGGACCAAAGACTTACACACTCATGAAGGACTTACTAGCACCTGAAAAGCCGGCGGACAAAACCTTTGAAGAATTTAGCAAATTGATCGGGGAGCACCTCAAACTGGTGAGTAGCATACATATGGCCCGACACAGATTCTACACCCACCAACGTCAAGAAGGACAGAGCATACCGGACTTCGTAGCGGACCTCCGGCGTTTGGCCAGCCTCTAAGTTCACAGACGCCTGCAGGGGGGAGATGCTAAGGGATTCTTTATCGAGGGCATCGGTCATGTGGGAATTTTCCGCAAATTAATTGAGGCCAAGGATTTGACCTTGGAAGCGGCGGCGTTGATGGCTCAGATTTTCATGGCTGGGGAGGAAGAGACGAAAATAATATACGCGCGCAATTCTGCCTCTAACGCGGCGATGGATCAGGAAGTTAACATCATCAATGCGACTCAGAGCCCCGCAGGCTTGCAGGAGCAGTCCGAAGCAATAGACCCCAGAGCAAGACTTCAACAGAGTCAATGGCAGGCTGAATGGACATTCACGCCATCAGAGTGGCCAGGATGGGGCCATTGACACCCACGAATAGGGTACTTAAGAGCAGTCAAAGGGACAGTCAGCGCGGAATGCCTGTCCACAGCCCTGTTGTTCCCAACAATGGAAACTTTAACTCATGCTGGAGGTGTGGGGGAAAACACTCAGCTAGATCTTGCAGATTTCAACAGTTTGTCTGCAGAAACTGCAATCTCAGTGGCCACCTAGCTCGAATGTGCAGGAAGCCTGCAACCAGACTAATATACGAGGCGGATGGACCAGAAGAGAGTTCTTTGAGGCAGGATGACCTTTGGGGCAAATCGATGGGCGCCGTGGTGCAGCGGGTCCATGTGGCGAATATTGGTTCATACACCAAAACGCCACCAATGATGATGAGGGTTTTATTAAACGGCATCCCTGTACGCTCATGGGCGTTCAGCAATTTGATAAGCTATGGCCACTTAAAGCCAATAGACCCAAATTAGCACTTGTTGACACACAATTACGGACTTACACGAAATAAATCATTCCGGTGCTAGGCAGTGTAATGTTGACTGTCACACACAATGGGCTAGTGAATCGGCTACCGCTTTGGATTGTCCCGGGCAATGGTCCTGCACTGATGGGGAGGAGCTGGTTAGCCAAGATGAACTGGAAATGGGGGGATGTTCACGCAATGTCATCTGTGGAGTGAAGTTCGTGCTCACAAGTCCTACAACAATTCGATTCACTATTCCAACCTGGCGTTGGGACTTTCAAAGGCACATCACCCCGGACGCCCGTCCAGTGCCGTATGTGATGCAGGAAAAGATCGAGAGCGAATTGGACCGGCTGTTGAGAGAGGACATCATCTCGCTGGTCGAATTCAGCGACTGGGCGAGCCCCATCGTTCCCATACTAAAAGCGGATGGCTCTGTCAGGATCTGTGGCGACTACAAGGCCATCATCAATCGGGTGTCCCTACAAGATCAATACCCGCTCCCGAGAGCAGAGGACCTTTTCGCCATGCTGGCAGGCGGCAAGCTGTTCACCAAGTTGGACCTCACTTCAGCCTATATGACCCAGGAATTGGCCGACGAATCTAAACTACTGACCACCATCACCACGCACAAGGGACTGTTGGTTTATAACAGGTGCCCATTTGGCATTCGATCAGCGGCTGCGATTTTTCAATGAAACATGGAAAGCCTGCTTAAATCCATTCCTGGAATGATCGTATTCCAGGACAACATCCTCATCACGGGTCAAGACACCGAGGAACACCTCCACAACCTGGAGGAGGTGCTACGCTGACTGGACTGGGTAGGCCTGCGACTCAAAAAGTCTAAATGTTTGTTCTTAGCTCCTGAGGTTGAGTTTCTGGGCAGGAGGGTTGCTGCAGATGGGATTCGGCCCACCGAATCCAAAACAGAGGCAATTCGACGGGCACCCAGGCCCTGCAACACATCGGAGTTGCGTTCATTCCTGGGACTGGTGAACTATTTCGGGAACTTCTTGCCGAACTTGAGCACATTGTTGGAGCCGCTACATGTGCTCCTGCGTAAGGGTTGCGATTGGTTTTGGGGGGACTGTCAGGAACGGGCTTTTGATCGGGCGCGGAACCTTCTTTGTTCAAACAAGTTGTTGACCCTGTACGACCTCTGTAAAAAATTGATTCTGACATGTGATGCATCGTCCTATGGGGTTGGGTGCGTGTTGCAGCAAGGCAATGCTGAGGGTCAACTACAACCTGTGGCTTATGCCTCCAGGTCGCTCTCTCAAGCAGAACTGGGATATGGGATAGTCGAGAAGGAAGCGCTTGCATGTGTCTACGGTGTAAAGAAAATGCATCAGTACTTATTTGGTAGGAAGTTTGAATTAGAGACGCACCACAAGCCATTAACATCCCTGTTGTCAGACAGCAAGGCTGTCAATGCCAACGCGTCAGCTCACATACAGCGATGGGCTCTCACGCTGGCTGCTTATGACTACTCCATCCGGCACCGGCCCGGCACTGAAAATTGCGCTGACACGCTCAGCAGGCTTCCACTGGCCACCACTGAGGGGGCAGCGGAGCAAAGTGCCGAGATGGTCAAGGCTGTTGATGCCTTTGACAGTGCAGGCTCCCCCATCACAGCCCGCCAGATCAAAATCTGGACAAACAGAGATCCCCTCCTATCCCTGATTAAGAAATGTGTCCTGACTGGGGATTGGGCGCCCGCATATGGAGCATGCCCTGAGGAGGTCAGACCGTTCCATGACGGATTGATGAGCTCTCCATGCAAGCCGATTGCCTACTATGGGGCAGCCGGGTAGTTATGCCCCAGAAGGGCAGGGAGGCATTCATCAGGGAGCACCCAGGCATTGTGCTGATGAAGGCTATTGCCCGGTCACACGTTTGGTGGCCTGGAATTGATTCAGACCTGGAACACTGTGCTCGCAGGTGCACGACGTGTGCCCAGCTGGGTAATGCCCCCAGGGAGGCCCCGCTCAGCCCGTGGCCCTGGCCCACCAGGCCATGGTCACGCATTCATGTTGACTACGCGGGTCCATTCATGGGTAAGATGTTCCTTATTGTGGTAGATGCGTATTCGAAATGGATCGAGTGCATCATTCTGAATTCATGCACGTCATCCGTGGAAAGCCTCCATGCGATCTTTGCAACCCATGGCTTGCTGGACATCCTGGTTAGTGATAATGGCCCATGTTTCACAAGCTACGAATTCTGAGATTTTATGTCGGGCAATGGCATCAACCACGTCAGGACTGTGCTGTTCAAGCCGGCCTCCAATGGCCAGGTGGAACGTGCGGTCCAAATCATTAAGCAAGGTCTGCTCAGGATTCAAGGACCCTCCCTACAATGCTGCCTATCGCGCCTCCTGCTGGCCCAAAGATCCCGACCGCACTCGCTCACGGGGGTCCCGCCCGCAGAGCTACTAATGAAACGGACACTCAAAACTCGGTTGTCCCTCATTCACCCAGTCCTGACTGACATAGTTGAGGGCAAGCGCAAGTCACAAAACGAGTACCACGACCGTAATGCGAGGGGGAGATGTATAGAAATAAATGATCCTGTATTCGTCCTCAATCACGCCATGGGGCCCAAATGGCTTGAGGGCACTGTAATTGACAAAGAGGGGAACAGGGTCATCGTGGTAAAACTCAACAATGGTCAGATATGCTGTAAGCATCTGGACCCAGTAAAAAAAAGGTTCATCATCGACACGGAGGAACCTGAAGAAGACCATGAGATGGAGCTCACAACACCGCCAGTGAACGAGCAACAAGAGCAATCAGAAGAATGCACAGTCCCTGCGGTCAGCCCGGACAGGCCGGAATCACCACAGGTGACAAACACTCACGTCAGTGTCCAACAACCAGAGCCCCAACTGCGGCGCTCCACGAGGGAGCGTAGACCACCTGAAAGACTAAACCTATGATCCCAGTAAGACTTTGCGGGGGGAGATGATGTCATGTATGCAACCACAATGTAACACCACTGTATTACAGTATACACTCAACCTAGATGCACACCTTGACCACAAGGGGTGAACTTGTGGGAGACACTCCTTACCTGATCACGCAGGTATAAAAAGGGAGGTCCCACGCAGGGTCACTGTCTTTGGAGTCCTGTGAAGAAAGAGTTCAGGTCACAGAGTGACCTTATCCCCAGAATGTGCCTCGTGTGGTTTCATACTGCAGAGTAAGGACTTTACACCTGGCGTAAATGTTTTTTTAACGAGCCTGTTCCCATAACGAGCATGTGCAGAATGCTCCCGGTTTGTTTGCAGCTTGAGACGATAACCTGGAGCTGAAAGCCAGTGACGTTTTTGTACCAACACTTAACAAGCTCACAATCGGATTTCCTGTCTCTAATATTTTAACATTTCACACGCTAGTATTAATGCCTTCAATTAAATCGGAATGAGGAAGACGACGTGAGCCTAATAAGGATCTCACAGCCAAAGAGAGAGTGGAGAAGATCTTCGCTGAAATGATAGAAGTGACGAGAAGCTTCAGTTATGAGGAGGGAAAGGTTCTCTTTTCATTACAGCTAAGAAGGTTCATAGAATCATAGAAAATTACGACACAAAAGAAGGCCATTCGGCCCATCGTGTCCGTGCCGGTCGAAAAAGAGCTACCCAGCCTAATCCTACTTTCCAGCACTAGATCCGTAGCCCTGTAGATGACAGCACTTCAAGTGCACATCCAAGTACCTTTTAAATGTGATGAGGGTTTCTGCCTCTACCACCCTTTCAGGCAGCGAGTTCCAGACTTCCCCTCCCCCCCCCCCCGCCGGGTGAAGAAATTCTTCCTCATCTCCACTTCTAATCCTTCGATCAACGACTTTAAAGCTATGAGGTTAAGAGGAGATCTGATAGCGACATTTTACAGTGCTGCAAAACTCCACGATCCTATAATATCTTTAAATGTGGGTCCAAGAATTTGAGTATTTTTGCTATATATTTTCTCTGCCAAGCTATTACAAAGTTTTGCAATAATAGTTTTGCCGTGTCTAGATTCTGCAGTTCTGTTTCCCACAGAGGCATTTTGAAAGTTGCTCCTGCTTCAAGTGACCCTGATGATAAGTCGTAATCGGTTGGAGAGATTGACGTAGGATCCTCCCTTCTCAGGTCCCGTAAAATGCATGAGTAAAGGCACTTGTTCCCTGGGCTCTACTGAAATAATCGGCATGCGTGCCAGGAATGGCTGCAGGATTCGTACTGGTGCGCGGGACCCGTTCGGGTGAATAGTCTCAACACACTCAACCTTGCAATTAGCCAGCGCCAAGTCCCAGCTTTGAAAGTGTGCTGTGTCAGCTTTGATTTGTAGTAAGGGCACTAAATCTATCGGAACGAAGCACATGCATACAACGCAGAGTCACAACACTAAAGAGCTGCAATGTATGGGTTCCTTGCTCAAGAATTCATAGCAACACATTTCTATTAAGAACTAGTTGATTTATGAGCAAAGGTTTAACAATCACACGACACATTACCAGTTCATCCACTAGGCTCACAACTGCATACCTCATCGTGAGTCCCCCGAACCCAACTGACTGGGGTTTTACTGAGTCTTGTGAACATCACGTGACTGGCTAAGCCACTCACAATGCAACAGCTCTACAACTATTTTAGTTGAAACCAGGTCAAGTGCCCCCTCATTAAAGAGGGCACTAAAACCAACAAGTAAACAAATTAACTTTTTAACCGTAAACTTAAATTAAATAAAAATTCAGTTGCCGGGGCTGATGATGCACTCCAGTCCTTCCGGCGCCCACCTCTCGCGAAAGGCCACGAGCGTACCGGTGGACACCGCGTGCTCCATCTCCAGGGACGAAGGTAACTGCGGAAGAGAGGCAGGCAGTCGGGCTGAACGATCTCCTCGACCGCCCACTGCCTGGACCGGTTGATGGCCCCCTTGACCATGCCTAGGAGCAGTCCTACCAGGAGGCCCTCCGACCTGCCCGCTCCCCTCCGCACAGGGTGCCCAAAGATCAGGAGCATGGGACTGAAGTGCAACCAGAATTTGAGGAGCAGCCCCTTCAAATATTGAAAGAGGGGCTGCAACCTCGCACACTCAACATAAACACGGAAAACGGACTCTTCCAGACCGCAAAAATGAAAGGCGGCCGGGGAGTCCATGAACCGACTGCACCGTGCAACGCACTCCAGGCCAAGTCCCCAATAAATAAAGGGAGGACTTCCGGGTAGAGAGCACTCGCATTCAGGACCCCAGCCTCCTCCAGACAGCAAGCTGGTGCACCATGGTATGTCCGGATGGCAGCCGAGAATGGCAACAGCTCTACAAAGCTGTGAGCATACTCACAAGTGCATACATTACAGGAGTGAAGGGGCCACAAGAAGAAAAGACGTTTCCATTTGAAGGGGAGTCCAAAACGAGGGGGCCATGAATACAATATCGTCACTAATACATCCAATGAGGAATTCAGGAGACACTTCTTTAGTCAAAGACTGGTGAGAATATGGAACTCTACACAGAGTGGTTGAGGCGAATAGTATAGGTACAGCAGGCAGTAAAGAAAGCAAATGGCATGCTGGCCTTCATAGCGAGAGGATTTGAGTATAGGAGCAGGAAGGTCTTACTGCAGTTGTACAGGGCCTTGGTGAGACCAGACCTTGAGTATTGTGTGCAGTTTTGGTCTCCTAATCTGAGGAAGGATGTGCTTGCTATTGAGGGAGTGCAGCGAAGGTTCACCAGACTGATTCCCGGGATGGCAGGACTGACATATGAAGAAAGACTGGATCGGCTAGGCTTATACGCACTGGAATTTAGAAGAATGAGAGGGGAACTCATAGAAACATATAAAATTGTGACGGGACTGGACAGGTTAGATGCAGGAAGAATGTTCCCGATGTTGAGGAAGTCCAGGGGTCGCAGGCTAAGGATAAGGAGTAAGCCATATAGGACCGAGATGAGGAGAAACTTTTTCACCCAGAGAGTGGTGAACCTGTGGAATTCTCTACCACAGAAAGTTGTTGAGTCCAGTTCGTTGGATATATTCAAAAGGGAGTTAGATGTGGCCCTTATGGCTAAGGGGATCAGGGGGCATGGAGAGAAGGCGGGAGTGGGATTCTGATGTTGCATGGTCAGCCATGATCATATTGAATGGCGGTACAGGCTCGAAGGGCCGAATAGCTTACTCTTGCACCTAGTTTCTATGTTTCTATGTTTCTATTTGAGGGGAAGCTAAATAAGTGCATGAGGGAGAAAAGAATCCATTATGGTGAGTAATTATCGTGGGAGGAGGCGCGTGGGGAGCATAAACACCAGCATTATGAGACCGAATGGTCTGTTTCTGTGCTGTAAGTTCTTTATAAATTTTATGTAATTCTCAGGCCACTTTTGCCATGAAGAAACCTCCCCCACCTAAACCCTGGCCAACCCAAGTACCTTGGACCATTTCCAGTGTCTTCCCGATACTGGCCAGTTTGCTGTTAAGGGGCTAAAGAGGAGTTTTTAGACCGTTTTTTGAACTGGCGACAGGTCTCTTGTTATTTTGCTTTTCCTCTGCCAACAGGTGGATGGAGGGTGAGGATGTGAGGGCAAGCCTAGTCAGAGGTGGGGTTGAGCGCATATGGACCTGGTAGCCTTTTCTCATCCCGAGCACAGAGCCAACGACATCACTCCGCCGTGGGAGATGGCAGGATTCCTGAACCGAGCCCAACTCTGTGTGTCAAGTCTCACTTCCCCGGGGAGCTGTTAGTCTACTGCTGGCCCCGGTCCTGCTACTGGGACTGCTTCCTACTGGCCCAAGCATCCCGAGCAGCGACTTCAACCATGTGGGAGGACAGGCCAAAGATGAAAGAATTATGGGCTAGAACCTTCATTTTTGTGGTTTGGGGCGATTTTTCACAGAGTGGGTGTTATAAAAGGGTTTTCAGATCGCCGGCTTCTCACCCATTCTCAAAGCACCGAGTCTCCACATTTGAAAATAGGCGTTACCGCGAGCGATATAAAATGGGTGGTAGCGTTAAATTTTTTTGACCTTCTGCCGTAAAGTGTGGCTGTCCTTAGCAACGGCATGGCAACGCTCGATTCTCGCGATTCAGGAGGTCAAGGGTCATCATGATATGCGGAGAAGAGGAGACAGAGAGAGAGGGAGCTCAGGTGGGCTGAAGGCGTGTCTGGGAGTGGTGTGGCTGCTTTGGGAGGAAGGAGGGAGACATTAGAGCTTCACAGCAAGTAGGCAAACAAAAAGTAGCTGTTACCAGCCACATATTTGCCTGAATTTGGCCTATAATGGAGAGAGAGGAGGAGGCATCACAGCACGCTGTGGAGACTGACATTGGAAAGAGCAGTGAGGTGGGAGAGGAGCACATTGGAGGGCGCAAAAGAGCCAGGAGGTTCTCGGACGAGGCAAATGCCTCCCTCCTGCAGGAGGGCGAGTCACGCTGGGATGATTTGACACAGGGAGGGCGTGGCAAGCTCACCCCAAAGGCATACCAGAAGATATGGGCCGAGATAGCAGAGGTGGTCTCATCAGCAACCAACGAGGTGCGGGAGGGCAACCAATGCCGCAAACGATGGAACGACCTTGTGGGATCCGCAAGAGTAAGTATTATATTTATTTACATGAATTTATGTATTTATATAATTTGATTTGTAACAGTCATGAGTGACTATCATCAGATGTGAAGTCTTTCACTTTTACCGGGAATGTTTCACTCAAAGCCTGCGGTTACAGTGTACGTCTTTAGGTAAAGAATGATAATTTTCATAATAATCATGATTACATCTGTCGGTTATGTGTTGCATCAGTGTCTGTGACAGTACCTAGCAATGATATCACGCAATGATCTCATGCCATGTCGTCCTGTCACCTTTTACAGAAGAAGCGATCGACGATGAGGTCCGTGCAGAGGCGAACGGGTGGGGGGGCCACCAGTCACCAGCGACATCACTGAGATGGAGAAGCGGGTGTTCGCACTCGTGGGGAAGCACCCCCGGACAGCCACGGACACATCTGCAGACCCTGAAGTGATGCCACGTGAGTAAAGCTTACACCGTTGCATGATGTAAAGTCAATAGATGCCACACCCACTCATATCAAAACAATCATATATGATATGATTTCTAAAATTGTCATAGAAATAATGCTGGCCTAATGAAAATCATTGGAATGCAAATGTGTTGATGGTCATGAAATGTGATGTCTGCGATGATTTTGAGAGGGGTGGTGCTTTTGTCGTCCACAGAGGCCAGAAGGTGGGGGCGCGGGGCAGGAGTCGGCAGACGATCCTACATCTGGTGCTGAGGAGCTCCGATTCTCGCCCGTCAATCTGCTGGGTCTGTTTTCCACGGATGAGAGCACGGACTTCGAGGAACCTGCATCGCCACGCTCCAGAAGCCATTCCACCCCAAGGCCATTTAGTGGCCCTCCGGTCATTCCCGCCTCCACTCTGGAGGTACTGGCCCCAAGCACCTCACCACAGGGCACCCCATTTGTCCCCAGGACAGCGCTGACCCCGCGGAGGTCCCATGGATGCGGCAGGTCTGTTCCACGAGTGCCACATGACAGCGGAGAGATGGTACAGTTATCCAGGAGGACTGTAGACATTGGTGACTGATAGGTCCTTACTATACAGTATAAATGCACACGAGGCCCATACTTGAGAGAAGGTCACTCTGTGACCAGTTACCTTTATTACCAAGACCTCAAGTGATGAAGGTGGGTGGAGCTTCCCCTTTTATACCTGAAAGTCCAGGTTAGGAGTGTCTCCCATAACTTCACCCCCTTGTGGTCAATGTTCTGAAGGTGTACAACTTAGGTCAGCTTATACATGGGTTACAATGATAGTTGAATACATGACAGTGATCAGCTCATCGAAGCCTTGGGGGCATATCCCGACCGCTGGCCACCATGACCGAGTACATTCTGCGGATGGCGGAGGCCCTGGAAGCGATAGCCAGGAACACTGCTGCCACAGGCCTCCCAGTGGTCCCCGAGCGCGACACTCCACCCCTAGGTTCCCCACCACCACTGCGAATGACAGATGAGAGCAAGGACCAAGATCCTGCTTCTGCATCAGAGAATGTTGCCCCCTCGGCATTCCCCCGCTCCCGTACCCGTGCAACGACTGCACCGGCCTTCATCCCCCCCACTGAGGCACCGCCTGAGGAGATCCTCGGCCAGGCGCCGTGCCACGAGGAGGGGAAGGGGTAGAGGTGGGGAGAAGAAGGGGAGGGGGGAAAGAAAGTGAGGTGCATGTGCGCAGGTGATGGCTGTGTTATATCTCCATCTGGGTGTATGCAATTTGTTGCAATGTATGGGGGCTGGGGACCACGCTCCTGCTTTGCCTTTGTATTCTGTGTTGCTGGACATGTTGAACATGTGATTTATGTCAATGGTGGAAAAAGTGGGGTGTGGGCAGGGGTTGGACGTTATTGGCTGTGATACTTATGATTTCAGACCAATGTTGGTATAAAATTTTTGTCATTGAACATAACCTTGTTGCGCATTGTCTCAGATAGCTGCACCATTACACACTGGTGATTCATTAACATGAAAAGGTTAAATACAACTTAATATCAATCAACGTAAACTTTAACTGGCACTAAGTTGATGGGCACCATTGATGTCCGAGCTGCACATACACAGCAGCGTGTCAGCGTTGTCCCTCACATCAACGCTCTTTCAGGCAAATCGTTCAGATTTCAGCTGCTCACGTACGAGTGGGATTTTAAAAATGTCATCCACACTGCTGGCGTTCATTCAGAACAGTTCCACTTTTTGTGGGTGGTTTTTTGGGCGAGGGATATTGTGGGCGATATGTGTGCGAGGTGGGAAATTGATGCTAGGTGATCTCATGGCCGCTAGTTTTGGTAAATATGCTCTTTCCGACAAAAAACATAGTGGGCGGGCAGTATTATTGAATCTCGGTGTTAAATCAGTGCGGAAAGTAACACTGGGCGATATTATGACCGTTGATTTTGCCCATAAAAAGTGAGCGGGTGGTAATATTTTTCCCCAGCGTTAAGCACATGGGGAAAGTAAAGCTCGGCGATAAGTTTCCTAAAAATGGGCGTCAGTTCCCATTTTATGGCTAAATGGGCGGTATCTGGGCATTATAGAAACATAGAAACATAGAAAATAAGTGCAGGAGTAGGCCATTCGGCCCTTCGAGCCTGCACCACCATTCAATGAGTTCATGGCTGAACATGCAACTTCAGTACCCCATTCCTGCTTTCTCGCCATACCCCTTGATTCCCCTAGTAGTAAGGACTACATCTAACTCCTTTTTGAATATATTTAGTGAATTGGCCTCAACAACTTTCTGTGGTAGAGAATTCCACAGGTTCACCACTCTCTGGGTGAAGAAGTTTCTCCTCAACTCGGTCCTAAATGGCTTACCCCTTATCCTTAGACTGTGACCCTGGTTCTGGACTTCCCCAACATTGTGAACATTCTTCCTGCATCTAACCTGTCTAAACCCATCAGAATTTTAAACATTTCTATGAGATCCCCTCTCATTCTTCTGAACTCCAGTGAATACAAGCCCAGTTGATCCAGTCTTTCTTGATATGTCAGTCCCGCCATCCCGAGAATCAGTCTGGTGAACCTTCACTGCACTCCCTCAATAGCAAGAATGTCCTTCCTCAAGTTAGGAGAGCAAAACTGTACACAATACTCCAGGTGTGGCCTCACTAAGGCCCTGTACAACTGTAGCAACACCTCCCTGCCCCTGTACTCAAATCCCCTCGCTATGAAGGCCAACATGCCATTTGCTTTCTTAACCGCCTGCTGTATCTGCATGCCAACCTTCAATGACTGATGTACCATGACACCCAGGTCTCGTTGCACCTCCCCTTTTCCTAATCTGTCACCATTCAGATTATACGTCATTTCAGCGGTAAAATGGGCGTTAAGTGGGCATTAAGCATGCAAAAAAAAATGGAGGTTCTATCCCTATGTCTGCTACTAAGAAATGGGCCAGCACTGGAGGAACAGATCTGACTCAAAAGACAGGACCCGTATTAAAAGGGACACATGCTCAATAGAGGAGGATGGTGTTGGGAAATGGTACATGTAATGTATGCACCTTGTGAGTACGCTCACAGGTTTGTAGAGCTGTTGAGTTCGGAATGGCTTAGCCAGTCACCTGATGTTCACAAGACTCAATAAAACCCCAGCCAGTTGGGTTCGGGGGGATCCACGATGAGGCAGGTGGTTGTGAGCCTGGCTGGTGGATGAACTGGTATCATGGCCCCCCCATACCTACGAGAGAACACCTCCGCAGGTCGAGGACAGAAAAGAGCTGGAGCAGCATACCATGGCAACTTGCAGCGTGAGCTGCTACAAGTGTGCAAGGATTTCAAGGTGGGCGACTGGGTGACGTCATCAAAACCCAGGCCGCCGTATGGAGTGTGGGCAGGAACATCGGCGGGGCCCTGGTACAGTGGAGGAACGGGAAGGTCATGGCGGAGATGCGGCGAGTGATTGAGGCGGAGGTGCAGCGAATGTTTTTGTGGCGGAGGAATGGTGAGAGATTGTGGCGGAGGTGCGGCAAATGAGGGTACGTGGCCCACAAGAGGCAAGGGCCATGGGGCAGCACGGGCCAGCCCACACTGCGATGTGTGTGCGCACTAGGTCCGTGCAGCAGAGCAGGTCTCCAGTCATCCTGGTTAACCCTTGCCACTGGACCAAGACCTAGCTCTGTCAAGCCCGTGTGGTGGCTGGTGTGCAACGGTCACCACACGTTAAAAAAGTCCACGCACAGGCATCTTCCACCCATTCAATTAGAGTTCAGGATTGGAATATCGGGTCCTTCATTGAAACATCTGTGAACTCATGTGGATGCAAGTCATCCTCGTTCGAGGGACCGCCCATAATATCATGATGGGATGAACTGGTAATGTGTAGTGTGATTGATAAACCTTTGCTAATAAACCAACTAGTTCTTAATTGCAATTTGTTGCTATGAATTCTTAAGCAAAGAATCCATGAAGCAAATGCATTACAAGACTATTCTCAACCTAGGTGTCATATTTGACCCTGAAGTGAGTTTCCAGCCACAAATCCACGGCATAACTAAAGCTGCCTTTTCAACCTCCGTAGCACTGCCCGTCTCCGCCCCTGCCTCAGCTCTTCTGCTGCTTAAACCCTCATCCATGCCTTTGTTACCTCTAGACTTGACTACTCCAACTCACTCCTGGCTGGCCGCTCACATTCTACACTACATAATCTTGAGGTCATCCAAAACTCAGCAGCCCGTGTCCGAACTCGCACCAAGTCACGATCACCCATCACCCCTTTGCTTTCTGTTCTACATTGGCTCCTGGTTTAGCAACGCCTCGATTTCAAAATTCTCATCCTTGTTTATAAATCACTCCATGGCCCTTACCCCTCCCTATCTCTGTAATCTTTTTCAGCCTCACAACCCCGCAAGATATCTGCACTCCTCTAATTCTACCCTCTTGAGCATCCCTCATTATAACTGCTCAACCATCGGCGGCCGTGCCTTCAGCTGTTTGGGTCCTAAGCTCTGGAACTCCCTCCTTAAACCTCTACGCCTCTTTACCTCCCTTTCCTCCTTTAAGATGCTCCTTAAAACCTACCTCTTTTACCAAGCTTTTGGTTATCTGCCTTAATTTCTTCTTTTATGGCTCGGTATCAAATTTATCTGTTTTGTCTTGTAACACTGCTGTGAAATGCCTTGGGACATTTTACTACATTAAAGGCGCTATATAAATAAAAGCTATTATTACAGAATGGAGAAAACGCTGCTTTGAAAACAGAAACTGTGTACATTTTGGTCTCCGTACCGAACGAAAGATATTCTTGCCTTGGAGTCAGTGCAACAAATGTTCACTAGATTGATTCCTGGATGAGAGGGTTGTTCTATGAGGCGAGATTGAATAGAACGGGCCTATACTCGCTGGAGTTCAGAAGAATGAGAGGTCATCTGATTGAAACATATAAGATTCTGAGAGGGCTTATCAGAGTAGATGCTGTGAGGCTGTTTCCCCTTGGCTGGTGAGTCTAGAACACAGGGTCACAATCTCAGGATAAGGGGTCGGCCAATTAGTACTGAGATGAGGAGAAATGTATTCACTCAGAGGGTTCGGTGAATCTTTGGAATTCTCTACCCCAGAGGGCTGTGGATGCTCAGTCATTGGCTGAGATCAATACATTTGTGGACTCTAAGTGGAATCAGAGGATATGTAGATCGGGCAGGAAAGTGGAGTTGAGGTCAAAGATAAGCCATGATCTAATTGAATGATGGAACAGGCTCGAGGGGCCGAATGGACTACATAAACACCTATTCTACTATGTCTGTAATGTACTTATGAATGACTCCATGAGGCAATGTGTTGTACTCAAACTGTAGTGACGTTGATCTTTTATTCCAAACTCCAGAGTGAGGCACAAGCATGGTGTGCAGCCTTTTATACTGGGCCCTACCACCAGGGCAGGAAACCCCGGTCTCCACCAGTTGCACCCTCTAGTGGTGCTAGCATGTATATGCACAGTGTAAACCTTATTGATAGTACATCAGGTAAACAAGTCTCCATCTTATGCAACCACACAGTGACTACAGAGAGAGTACATCCATAGTCTGCATATACAACATATTCCTTATGCTCTTATGTTCTTATAATAAAGAAGGGAGTGCAAAATCAAGGCAGGCCACTGCAGTTTGCAGTCGTTCAAAAATCAGAAGCAAAGTGGGAAAAGATCTGGAGAATGCCTACTCAATCTGTGGAACAATCTTCCTCGGGAGACGGTGGAAGATTTCTTTCAGAAAATAACATTTTGGGATACAGTAATTTGAGACATGTCATGTGGTAAGTGAAAGATGCTTGGGAGGAACAGATGACTTTGGGCCTATGGTTCCCAAAGCCCTCCACCACTTGGAGATTTCCTCACCTCATGTCTGGGCCTGTTGTAAACTCATTGATAGAGATCGATTGCTTTGGTTAGTCAACAACTTCATTATCATTGTATCATGGGACTTCCAGGTCGGCAGAAGGCAAACTACATAGTCTTTGGTCTTTTTACTTCTAGAAATTTCTATTCTGATCTGATTTCATCTTTATTGTCCTTCCCCAACCCACCAGAATCATCCTTGATAACAAGCTCCACTATATAAGGGAGTGCCATAAGAGGGAGTGCAATGAAGGTTCACCAGACTGATTCCTGGGATGGGGGGATTGTCCTATGAGGAGAGATTGAGTGGACTAGGCCTATATTCACTGGCGTTTAGAAGAATGAGAGGTGATCTCATTGAATCATACAAAATTCTTACGGGGCTTGACAGGGTAGATGCAAGGAGGATGTTTCCTCTGGCTGGGGAATGTGGAGCCAGGAGTCACAGTCTCAGAATAAGGGGTCGGCCATTTAGGACTGAGATGAGGAGAAATTTCTTTACTGGAATTCTCTATCCCAGAGGGCTGTGGAGGCTCAGTCGTTGAGCATATTCAAGACAATTTTCAAAAATCTGTCCATCTCCACCTTGAATATATTCAATGACCCAGCCTCCACAGCTCTCTGGGGTAGAGAATTCCAAAGATTCATGACCCTTTGAGAGAAGAAATTCCTCCTCATCTCTGTTTTAAATGGACGACCCTTTATTCTGAAACTATGCCCCCTAGTTCTAGATTCCCCCATGAGGGGAAACATCCTCTCTGCATCTACCCTGTCAAGCCCCCTCAGAATCTTATATATTCCAGTAAGATCACCTCTAAGTCTTCTAAGCTCCAATGAGTATACTCCCATCCTGCTCAACCTTTCTTCATGTGACAACCCATTTCATCTCAGGAACCAATCTCATGAATCTTCTCTGAACTGCCTCCAGTGCAAGTATATCCTTCCTTAAATAAGGTGACCAAAACTGTACGCAGGTGTGGTCTTACCAATGCCTTGTACAGTTATAATAGGACTTCCCTACTGTTATACTCCATCCCCCTTGAAATAAAGAACATAAGAACATAAGAAATAGGAACAGGAGTAGGCCATACAGCCCCTCGAGCCTGCTCCGTCATTCAATAAGATCATGGTTGATCTGATCATAGACTCAGCTCCACTTCCCTGCCCACTCCCCATAACTCCTTATCATTTAAGAAACTGTCTATTTCTGTCTTAAATTTATTCAATGTCCCAGCTTCCACAGCTCTTTGAGGCAGCGAATTCCACAGATTTACAACCCTCAGAGAAGAAATTTCTCCTCATCTCAGTTTTAAATGGGCATCCCCTTATTCTAAGATTATGCCCTCTAGTTCTAGTCTCCCCCATCAGTGGAAACATCCTCTCTGCATCTACCTTGTCGAGCCCCCTCATAATCTTATATATTTCGATAAGATCACCTCTCATTCTTCTGAATTCCAATGAGTAGAGGCCCAAACTACTCAACCTTTCCTCATAAGTCAACCCCCCTCATCCCCGGAATCAACCTAGTGAACCTTCTCCAAACTGCCTCTTGCTGTACCTGCACACTCGCCGAGAGCATGCAGAAATCAAGCGCAGGCAGCAGAAAGAGCGTGCAGCAAACCTGTCCCACCCACCCCTTCCCTCAATGGCTATCTGTCCCATTTGTGACAGGGACTGTGGTTCTTGTATTGGACTGTTCAGCAACCTAAGGACTCATATTAAGAATGGAAGCAAGACTTCCTCGATTCCGAGGGACTGCCTATGATGATGATGATTCATGTACAAGGGCCCTTAGATCCGTCTGTACCACAGCACTTTGTAATCCCTCTCCATTTATATAATAATTTGCTTTTTTATTTTTCCTACCAAAGTGGATAACCTCACATTTTCCACATTACAGTCCATCTGCCAAATTTTTGCCCACTCACTGAGCCTATCTATATCCCTTTGTAGATTCTTTGTGTCCTCCTCACAACTTGCTTTCCCACCTATCTTTGTATCGTCAGCAAACTTGGCTACATTACACTCGGTCCCTTCATACAAGTCATTAATATAGATTGTAAATTGTTGAGGCCCAGCACTGATCCCTGCGGCACCCCACAAGTTACAGTTTGTCAACCTGAAAATGACCCGTTTATCCCGACTCTCTGTTCTCTGTTAGTTAGACAATTCTCTATCCATGCTAATATATTACCCCCAACCCCATGAACTTTTATCTTGTGCTGTAACCTTTTATGTGGCACCTTATCGAATGCTTTCTGGAAATCCATATACACCACATCCACTGGTTCCCCTTTATCAACCCTGCTCGTCACATCCTCAAAGAACTTAAGCAAATTTGTCAAACATGGTTTTCCCTTTCATAAAACCATGCTGACTCTGCTTGCTTACGATAATGCCAGGAAAGTTTGCGTTCAACGTGGTAGCAATCTCTATGCGGTACAGGACCTCGGTCACGTAGATATGAGATGCTATAATTGACGTACATCTCTTGAAACTGCTTCCCTTTATCCAAAGCTCAGGTCCCCATCTGGGTTTGCTAATAAGCTACAGCTCTCAGCATTCCATAGTTTATTGGATAGCTTGAGCATGCTCCGATACACAGATACTTCTGTTACTTATACAGTAAGGACTTCGGCGGAGATGTTCAACTGAAGACAGTACGTCATTTAGTTTCCCTAGCTGGCCCTCTGTAAAAGAGTTTCTGATAATTATATTTACAGTTCTTTATCAGTTAGGAATGCCAGAATCATTTTAAGTTTTGCTTCACAAACTTGCCGGAAGTTTGGTCCTCCAATTTCATTCTTCCTGGGAGCAGCAACCGATTCTGGAGGATAAGAATTACCTGTGGTAACATTGTGTAGGAAAATCAAACCGCACAGAAGAAGGTCACTCAGCTCATCATGCCTGTGCTCTTTGAAAGAGCAATCCAATTAGTTCCACTCCCCCGTTCTTTCCCCATAGCCCTGCAAGTGTTTCCTTTTCAAGTTTTTATCCAATTTCCTTTTGAAAGTTACTATTGAATCTGCTTCCGCTGTCCTTTCAGGTCGTGCATTCCAGATCGTAACAACCCAACAACTATTTACATTTATATAGAGCCTTTAACGTAATAAAACATCCCAAGGCATTTCACAGGAGTGACACCGAGCCACAGAGGATAAATTACGGCAGATGCTTGGTCAAAAAGGTAGGTTTTAAGGAGCATCTTAAAGGAGGAGGAAAGAGAGGTAGAGTGTCAGAGAGGTTTAGGGAGGGAATTCCAAAGATTAAGGCCTTGGCAGCTGAAGACACGGCCACCAATGGTTAGCGATTAAAATCAGAGGGCAGAATTAGAGGCACGCTGATATCTCCAGGGGTGGGGTAGGGGTGGGGGGGAGTTGTGGGGCTGGAGGAGATTACAGAGATAGGGAGGCGCGAGGCCATGGAGGGATTTGAAAACAAGGATGAGAACTTTAAAATCAAAGCTTGGCTTAATCAGGAGCCAATGTAGGTCAGCGAACACAGGGGTGATGGGTGAGTGGGACTTGGTGCGAGTTGAGACACGGGCTGCCGAGTTTTGGATGACTTCAAGTTTACGTAGGGTAGAATGTGGGAGGCCAGCCAGGAGTGCGTTGGAATAGTCAAGTGTACAGGTATTAAAGGCATGGATGTGGGTGTCTGCAGCAGATGTGCGGAGGCAAGGGCGGATGTGGGCGATGTTACGGAGGTAGAAATAGGCGGTCTTAGTTATGGCGCGGATGTGTGATCGGAAGCACATCTCAGGGTTAAATATGAAAGCAAGTATATCCTTTCGTAAATATGGAAACCAAAACTGCACGCAGTATTCCAGGTGTGGCCTCACCAATACCCTGTATAGCTGTAGCAAGATTTCCCTGCTTTTATACTCCATCCCCTTTGCAATAAAGGCCAAAATTCTATTGGCCTTCCTGATCACTTACTGTACCTGGCTACTATCCTTTTGTGTTTCATGCACAAGTACCCCCAGGTCCCGCTGTACTGCAGCACTTTACAATCTTTCTCCATTTAAATAATAACTTGCTCTTTGATTTTTTTCTGCCAAAGTGCAGGGAAGGTTCACTCAGTTGATTTCGGGGATGAGGGGGATGACTTATGAGGAAAGGTTGAGTAGGTTGGGCCTCTACTCATTGAAATTCAGAAAAATGAGAGATGATCTTATTGAAACGTGTAAGATGATGAGGGGGTTTGACAAGGTGGATGCAGAGAGGATGTTTCCACTGATAGGGGAGACTAGAACTAGAGGGCATAATTTTAGAATAAGGGGTCGCCCATTTAAAACTGAGATGATGAGGAATTTCTTCTCTCAGAGGGTTGTGGATCTGTGGAATTCGCTGCCTCAGAGAGCTGTGGAAGCTGGGTCATTGAATAAATTTAAGACAAAGATAGACAGTTTCTTAACCGATAAGGGAATAAGGGGTTATGGGGAGCAGGGAAGTGGACCCGAGTCCATATTTGGAACAGCCATAATCGTATTAGATGGTGGAACAGGTTCGAGGGGCCGTATGGCCGACTCCTGCTCCTATTTCTTATGTTCTTATGTTCTTATGAAAGGGCCAAACCTTATAAAAGAGCCCGAGTTACTCGGGGTAATTTAGACCTGGGACAGTGGGGTAAAACGGGCGATAGTGGCTCGGCTGCCCGTCAAACATATTACATAGAATGTACAGCACAGAAACTGGCTATTCGGCCCAACCGGTCAATGATCCACACGAGCCTCCTCCCATCCTTTGACTTCAAATGGAAATGAAAATCAGGAGAGGCATATAAATGGGTTGGGGTGGCGGGGGCGGGGGGGGGGGTGTGGGGGGGAGTTTGGGGGAAGAGGGTTGATGGGGGAGGGTTTGATTGTGAAGGGTGTTAAGTTGATGTCACACATTTCACATTATTGACCAAAGTCAAAGTTGCCTCCATGGAATGTACAGCACAGAAACAGGCCATTTGGCTCAACAGATATATGCCAGTGTTTATGCTCCACACAAGCCTCCTCCCAATCTCATTACCCTTTCCCCATATCTCTCTTCCTTTCGCCCTCATGTATGCATCAAGTCTCCTTTAAATGAATCAATACTATCTGTTTCAGCTGTGGCTCAGCGGGCAACACACTCGCCTCTGAGTCAGAAGGTTGTGGGTTCAAGCCCCACTCCAGGGACTTGAGCACATAAATCTAGGCTTGACAATGCAATGCTGCACTGTCGGAAGTACCGTCTTTCGGAGGAGAGGCTAAACCGAGGCCGCGTCTGCTCTTTCAGGTGGACGTAAAAGATCCCATGCCACTATTTCGAAGAAGAGCCAGGGAGCCCTTCATGGTGTCCTGGCCAAAATTTACCCCGCAATCAAACTTCACAAAAACAGATTATCAGGTCATTATCATGTTGCTGTTTGTGGGAGCTTGCTGTGTGCAAATTGGCTGCCGTGTTTCCCACATTACAACAGTGACTACACTCCAAAAGTACTTAATTGGCTGCAAAGCGCTTTGAGATGTCCGGTGGTCGTGAAAGGCGCTATATAAATCCAAGTCTTTTTTTTTTTACATTTCCTCAGCTACTCCATGTGCAGCAAGTTCCACATTCACACCACCCACAGCATAAGGAAATTGCTTCTAAATTCTTAATTTGATCGATTAATGGCTATCTTATATTTATGCTGAAAGATTTGCATAAATAAATTATATTTCTGCTCCCCTTGCTCTGAACTCAATGGCCCCTTATTCTGGATTGAAGACTCTTGCAGTAACGAAGAAACATACCCAGGCCTCCAGCATGACAGATGAGAATTCTACCACTGAGCTACCAATGCAACTTACTTTCTATTTCCAGTAACTAAACTCTGTCTCCTAACCATTCAATTTCTGCTTGCTATTTCCCAGGGTTGTTTTTTTTTTTATTAATGACCCTTGTAAATTTAATTTCAAATTCCACAAAGGGTATTCGGACAGGAACAGCTAGCTGCAAGTCATCTCTGTTGCTACAGTTTTGTGTTTGGCTGGCTATTTATTTAATTGCCAATTTACTCCACAATGATCCCGATAAACTTCTGTTAATGCCGAGATGTTTCTTGTCATGATTGCAGTAAGCTGGAGGGCCATAAGCTGAATGAGTAATTATTCTGCAGTGGATACCAGGAAAAAGCTTGAAATGTTAAGTGCCTCTATAAAATGCCTCCCAATTTCTCTACTCAATTTAATCCATCTTTTCACCACCACGAACAAGAACCTTGTCCCCTCGAGGCTCTCTAGCACGAAATTCAGACTGAGTAAACTCCGTTAAATTCAGTTTTTTTGCTTTTTCTGCCAAAGACACTGATCGTAAACCTCTCTTTAGAGCTCGGGGCTTATACACCAGTTCTTCCAACAAAACCGTAGGGCATGAAGAGGGTGAAATTGCTCTATGCTAATATTAGCAGGTGAACATATTATTTGTGCTTTATTGACTTATTCACCCTGCTGTGTTAATGAAGCCATAAACCCGTTTAAGTGTCAACGCACTCGTGCTAATAAATGTACAACGTGACTCCAAACCAGCTTGAATTCTGACCCCATGAATCCATAAATCTGTAATGGTGACATTTACTCTGCATCAAACTGAACCGATAAGTGACTTGGAAACGCTTGATGTTGGCACTGGGTGTTTGAAGTAGGGAACTCTTCTCTTGCCCAACACTGAAAATGCCTTGCCTTGATATGCATTCAAACTGAAACCCACCAAAATATTAAAGAAAAAGAAACATTGGATAAAACTCACAAAGCAATAAAATAAAAGTGCAACTAATTCATCTTAGTCCCATCTGAGTTTGTTTTATTCCTTTGAATTATTCATCTCTCTCTTCAGTTTTTAATAAAAACATTAACCATCTCTCAAAAGAAAACTCTGAATATGTTAAGCCTTAAATTTCAAAAAGCAAATCATTCCCCAGTCCACCACGGTAGTTGCATCTCCCACTCCATTGTACTTCCACTGGAACTGATTGAGAGTCAATAATCCCATTCTCTTGCTGGCAATCCTGTCCCCTCTTGTCCGTGGGGCAGATGCAGCAACACAGATAACTACACATGTGCAAGAATCATGCGCATATAATTGCTTCAAAAGACACATTGACAACTTTGGAGCCAACCTGGCCACTAATGCCACATTGTTCGCCTGACAGGAGAGCCTTGGTGACATAGTAAGTAACATTAGGAGCAGGAGTTGGTTAATGCACCCCTCAGACCTGTTCTGCCATTTCATTGGATCATGGCTGATCTGCATCTCAACTATATTTATCCGCCTTTTCCCCATATTCTTTGATACCCTTACCTAACAAAGTTCCACCTCTCTCAGTCTTGAAAGCCCCAGTTGTCCACAGCATCCACTGCCCTTTAGAGGAGAGAGTTCCAAGCGGGCGAAATTCCCCAACGCGGAAGTCCCGCCCCGGCTGCCAAATTGCGGTTACCGTCCCTCGGGGGAAGCGAAGCGCAATCTCGCGCACTCCACTTCTTCTTGGGGTGGGTTCCGGGGCGGTACTGGGGCCCGATTGGCAGCACCAAGCGGAGCATCGCCCCTCCCCTTCGCTTAAAGGGGAGGGCCGCTGCGCACTCTGCCAGGCCTTTGACGGCCTCCACCACACCACCAGGGCGGCGTGGTGTTTACGCCGCAACCCGGCGCACAAACCAGAGCAGCCCGCACCACCCACCAGAAGAGGAAGTGGTCGGGCCAACCGGTGAGTCGGGCTAACCGTCAAGATGGCGACGTGGGGCACTCCCCGCCTCCCCTTTAACATCCGCCCCGTGAGCGGATGAAACATAAATATTTACAGCACGGCAGGAGGCCATTTCGGCCCATTGTGTCCAGGCCGGCCGACAAAGAGCCGCACGGCACTCGGTCGTGAAGCCTTGAAGGTTACACATAAACCTATGAACAATGAACAATGGGCGGATAGGTAAAGAGCACCCAGCCCAACCAGTCCGCCTCACACAACTGCGACACCCCTGACACTGAAACATTCTACACTCCACCCCAACCGGAGCCATGTGATCTCCTGGGAGAGGCAAAAACCAGATTAAAAACCCAGACCAATTTAGGGGAAAAAAAATCTGCGAAAATTCCTCTCCGACCCATCCAGGCGATCGAAACTAGTCCAAGAGATTACCCTGACCGTATTCGATTCCCTGCAGTACTTACCACCGTATCTGCAGTAGCCAACAAAAGGTCATCCAGTCTAATCCCAATTACCAGCTCTAAGTCCGTAACTCTGCAGGTTACGACACTTTAAGTGCTCATCCAAGTACCTTTTAAATGTGGTGAGGGTGTCTGCATCCACCACCCTTATAGGCAGTGAGTTCCAGACCCCGACAACCCTCTGCATGAAGAAGCCCCCCCTCAAATCCCCTCTGAACCTTCCACCAACCACCTTAAAACTATGCCCCCTCATAATTGACCCCTCCACCAATGGAAATAGGCCCTTGCTGTCCACTATATCCAGACCCCTCAATATTTTATACACCGCAATGAGGTCTCCTCTCAACATCCTCTGTTCCAAGGAGAGCAAACCCAGCCTATCCAATCTGTCCTCATAACTAAGATTCTCCATTCCAGATAACATCCGAGTAAATCTCCTCTGCACCCTCTCTAGTGCAATCATGTCCTTCCTATAATACGGCGACCAGAACTGCATGCAGTACTCCAGCTGTGGCGTAACCAGAGTATTGTACAATTTAAGCATAACCTCCCTGCTCTTGACTGGCCCTGCTTGCGACCCACGAGGCCGGCACTGATATTGCTCGCGGCAACTTCGCCGGGCGCGGGGCAATATCCGCCGCCGGGCGGAAAGGGGTCGGCGCATGCCGATGATGTCATCGTCGGGTGCACGGCGGCCCGGAGCCCTACCGGCGGGGAGCGACGCTACCGTGGAAGCGTATCTGCTTACTCCCGCGCAATTTCGCGGGAGCTGGTGACAGCCACCCCCCGCCCCCCCCACCCCCCCCAGGCGAAATTTGTTTCGTGCCTCGTTAGCGGCCCCCGGAGGCGTTGATGGGCGTCGCAAAAAAGGGGCAATTTCGACCCCCAAATTTCGACTATTCTTTCCTGATTTCCCTCCAAAATGGCCCGATTTTAAGATTATGTCCCATTGTTATTGATTTCCCAGAGGAAATAGTTTCTCTGCATCGCCCATATCAAATCCTTTTAACATTTTAATCACAAAGGGCCTTGGCTGTGATTATTTGATAGGGTTCACTCCAATGCTGTGCCTGCTGTCTACAGCAACCCAGCGAAGCAAATGGTGATGGGCTGGGGCGGAAATAGTCCCTTTTCAATCTTTGGCTCTATTTCAGCCATCCTTATTGCTTTGCTCTAGGATGCTAATCCAACATCCTTTTGCTCTGGGCTGCTTTCTGTACTTTTGTATCTTGTCTCCTGACTTCATGCTGCGACAGAAATCTTGTTCCTACATACGTCGTTTTTTAATCCTCTGTTGAGATTGTAGCTGTTGTGCTGAGACTCCACACATCCGTACTCACTCAGGCACTCCGACTAGTTCCGTTCGGAACGAATTTCATTCTCCGCAGCCTTTGCGATACTGTTCCAAGTTGGTCAGCTCCTGTGGCCAATCAAGGCGAGAGGTTAGCGATGCAAAAATACAACACTTCCTGTTGTGTATGCATGCCTGTTTACTGTGTGATATCTGTAACACTGTTATGCAACACTGAATGTAGCCTTACACTGTCATCGGCAGTCCCTCCGGATCGAGGAAGACTTGCTTCCCTCTTAACATGAGTTCTTAGGTGGCTGAACAGTCCAATATGAGAACCACAGTCCCTTTCATAGATGGGACAGATAGTCGTTGAGGGAAAGGGTGGGCAGGGAGTCTGGTTTGCCGCACGCTCCTTCCACTGATTGCGCTTGGTTTCTGCATGCTCTCGGTGACGAGACTCGAGGAGCTCAGCGCCCTCCCGGATGCTCTTCCTCCACTTAGGGCGGTCTATGGCCAAGGACTCCGAGGTGTCAGTGGGGATGTCGCACTTTATCAAGGAGGCTTTGAGGGTGTCCTTGTAACGTTTCCTCTGCCCACCTTTGGCTCGTTCGCAGTGGACGAGTTCCGAGTAGAGCGCTTGCTTTGGGAGCCTCATGTCTGACATGCAAACTATGTGGCCTGCCCAGCGGAGCTAATCAAATGTGGTCAGTGCTTCAATGCTGGGGATGTTGGCCTGGACGAGGACGCTAATGTTTGTGCGTCTGTCTTCCCAGGGGATTTGCAGGATCTTGCGGAGACATCGCTGGTGGTATTTCTCCAGTGACTTGAGGTGTCTACTGTACATGGTCCACGTCTCTGAGCCATACAGGAGGGCGGGTATTACTACGGCCCTGTAGACCATGAGCTTGGTGACAGTTTTGAGTGACTGATCTTCAAACACTCTTTTCCTCAGGCGGCCGAAGGCTGCACTGGCGCGCTGGAGGCGGTGTTGGATCTCATCATCAATGCCTGCTCTTGTTGATAGGAGGCTCCCGAGATATGGGAAGTGATCCACGGTGTCCAGGGCCACGCCGTGGATATTGATGACTGGGGGGCAGTGCTGTGGGGCGAGGACAGGCCGGTGGAGGACCTTTGTCTCAATAATATTTAGCGTAAGGCCCATGCTTTCATACGTCTCGGTAAATACGTCGACTATGTCCTGGAGTTCAGCCTCTGTGTGTGCACAGATGTAGGTGTCGTCCGCGTACTGTAGCTCGACGACAGAGGTTGGAGTGGTCTTGGACCTGGTCTGGAGACGGCGAAGGTTGAACAGCTTCCCACTGGTTCTGCAGTTTCGCTCCACTCCAGCGGGGAGTTTAACAACTGTGAGGTGGACCATGGCAGCGAGGAAGATTGAGAAGAGGTTTGGGGCGATGACGCAGCCCTGCTTGACCCCGGTCATGAATTGGGTCTGTGATGGATCCGTTGGTAAGGATCACGGCTTGCATGTTGTCGTGGAGCAGGCAGAGTACACTGTACACACCTTACCTGTACACCAGACGGTGCTGCTGCTGGAGACCTCAGGGTTACCTGCACACAGTATAAAAAGGATCTCACAGCTTGTTGTCCTCACTCTGGAGCTGCAAATAAAGGACTACAGGTCTACACAGTTTAAGTATCATACCCTGCCTCATGGAGTCATTACTAAAAGGTGCCTACATACACTACAATTGGCGACGGGAATACGAGGTCGCGAACTACACGTTCAACATGTCTACCCTCAGCAACTTCCAGCAATTTACAGAGGGGGAAGATTGGGACGCTTTTGTGGAAAGATTGGAACATTTCTTTATAGCCAACGACCTGGATGAGGGCACACCGGCTACATGACTGAAAAAACGCAGGGCCATCCTGCTTAGCAGTTGTGGGCCCACCATCCATTGGCTCGTCAGGCACTTACTAGCCCCGGAGAAGACAACCACCAGGAGCTGTGAGCAACTTGTAACAATCATACAGGAACAACTAAAACCGAAAGAAAGCATCCTCACTGCCAGGCACCGGTTCTACACTTACCGACGACCTGAGGGCCAAGAAATTGCTGCACACCTAAGAAGACTAGCTGCACCGTGTGATTTTGGAGACCACCTAAATGAAGCCCTAAGGGACATATTTGTCATTGGAATCGGCCACGAAGGCCTCCTACACAAATTGCTCTCGGCTGACATCACGGTCACCCTGCAGAGAGCAATCCAAGTGAGCCAGGCCTACATGGCTTCGGCCGGCGACTCCAAGCGAATACTGACCCAGGACTCTAAACGGGCGAGCGCAGTGCACCGCAAGGATACTTCGAAAGGCAGAAATGCTGCCCTGAGTCCCGCAACCGTGAGCCCGCCACATGGGGCAAACAAGATGGCCCCGTGCTGGCGCTGTGGAGGAAACCACAGGGCCCACCAGTGCCGCTACAAAGGCTATGCATGCAAAGGCTGCAAAGAGAAAGGGCGTCTTCAGAGAATGTGCAGAAAAGGCTGTTCTCACCGTGTCTCTGATGAGTTGGCTGATCAACCGGGGTCCGACACAGAAGAGGAGGAAGTTGCTCAAACCCTGGAAGAAGAGTATGAAATCTAAACCTGCTCCACCGAAAGTTCGCCGTGGGCGATGGAAGTGACATCGACGAGGTCCCAGTTTCCATGGAAATCGACACAAGGGCGAGCCAGTCTGTGATGAGCCATTTGAAAACATTTGGATAAATCCCGCCAATCGACCAAAACTGTCTCCTATCCAAGCGAAGCTGCTCACCTACACCAAAGGTGAAATCCAAATCGTCGGCAGGGTGGACGTCCAGGTCTCCCAGGACGGCGTGTTGAACAAACTCCCCCTGTGGATTGTAGCCGGCGACGGTCCCACGCTGCTGGGCAGGAATTGGATGAACCCGGTCTACATCAGGCGAAGTGGCCCTGCGGAAGAAAAGACCACCACAGCCTACCTGCAGGCACCAGCACCAGGAGGAGAAAAAGCTAAAATCAAAATGGCCATGGCCATACCACGAGGAGCATTGGAGGAGCATCACGTAACACTGAGCAGCCAATCGGATTTGAAGGCTCCCTTAAAGGAGACCGGTAACCAAAAAAATTTAAAGGGGAAGTTTCAACTATTTGAGTACACGGACTTTAAAGCTAAAGATGCAATTAAAGGGGGCAAGAATGAAAATGTATGCAATATAACCATGAATTGTGATGCTGGTTTAATTTATGTGACTAACGAGATGAATGCAGGTGTCAGTAAGGATAAGAACAAGTTTATTATGCTTAACAATAATGATGGAGAATGTGAAATGCCTAATGTAACCATGTCTGTTGAAACCAGGACAACCAAACGTGATGCAAATGCTAGAATGCTCGACTATGTGTGGTCAGAGCCAAGGTGTCATGTATACCAGTAGGATACTGCTAAAGGACATTGGGCCCTACAGGGACCATGCTGATGCCAATGAAATCCCCCTGTGGGAGACCCCCAGGTCCAGCAGGCTACCTGACCATGTAGCCTGGACCTTTGGAACGAATGTGATGCCCCTTGCGGGACACACACACAGCCAGTGGGAGCAGAGCCTGGGCCTTGTTAACTCTTTTAAAATACTGGCAATTGCCCATCAAAAGTTAAGCATGAGCCCACTTTTTTAAAGGCGGCTCAATCAATACAGACTGTAAATGAACAAATATAAACTAAAACTCAACCAATCAAGTTAAAATGTTGTGGCCGGTTGTGACGACGCACTCCAGTCCCTCGGGAGCCCACCTCTCAAGGAAGGCCTTGCTGTCATCCACAGGCTCATCTATTAACTTCTTAAAGGCAAAATACTGCGGATGCTGGAATCTGAACTAAAAACAGAAAATTCTGGAAATCTCAGCGGGTCGGGCAGCATCTGTGGAGAGAAAGAAAAACAAAAGTTACTATTTCGGGTCGACGACCCTTCGTCAGAACTGGCGAATGTTCAAAATGTAACAGATTCTTAAGCACTGACAGGGGGAGGGGAAGAAAGAACAAAAGGGAAGGTCGGTGATAGGGTGGAAGGCAGGAGAGATTAGAGAGAGACAAAAGATGATGGGTCGAATTGAAATGGTCATGATACAGGCTATATCCCGCACCTCGACTCTCACCCCTTTCCCTCCCTCTCCGAACCACCACAGGGTTCCCCTTGTCCTCACCTTTCACCCCACCAGCCTCCACGTTCAGCGGATCATCCTCCCCCATTTCCGTCACCTCCAGCGTGATCCCACCACCAATCACATCTTCCCCTCCCCTTCCCTCTCAGCGTTCCCTATTGTCTCTCCGAAACATTAACTTTGTTTTTCTCTCCACAGATGTTGCCTGACCCGCTGAGATTTCCAGCACTCTCTGTTTTTATTAACTTTTTAATGTTGCTTTTGTAGCCCATAGTTATACATTAAATCAATTATCAGGAGGTCCTCCACCAGTAGTCAGTGCCAGCTAATTTTGCGACCTGGATAGATGCATGTTCACGTGTACGCGGAGTGTGAGAGGTTGCAGCCCCCTCTTCCACTATTTGAAAGGGCTGCTCCTCCACTTGTTGGCTGCGCTTCAGTCCCATTTTGACCACCCAGTGCGGAGAGGGGAAACGGACCAAAGTCTTGGAACCTCCGCATGGGTCTGCCCCTGGGCCTGACCAAGGTGACCATCAACAGTTCCAAATCGAACGTGGCCAATGGGGTGGTTCGCTCCGTGCCCGGGTGCCCCTGGAGAGGGAGCACGTGGTGTCTGCCCATACGCTTGAGGCCTTGCGTGATCGGTGGGCACCGGAGGAACTGGAGTACATCTCGACACAGAGTAACATTACGATTTGATTTGATAAGTTTCCATTGTTTTTTTATTTATAATTTGGATTTTATTCTTTGTGCCCCTTTAAATGGGGGGGGGGGGGCACCTTTGTTTAATTGATTTTGATTGGTGACAGCTGTGTCATCCAAATCAGCCAATCAGAGAAGAGTAGTCAGTGGCAGTTGCTAGGTAACGGAGACTGGATAAGTGCATCTGCATTAGTGTTTGATTATCTTCATTTAATCTGCACAGTGCCATTACTTTTCTTCATAAGAAACACTACATCAACATAAGAACATAAGAATTAGGGACAGGAGTAGGCTATCTAGCCTTTCGAGCCTGCTCCGCCATTCAACAAGATCATGGCTGATCTGGCCGTGGACTCAGCTCCACTTACCCGCCCACTCACCAAAACCCTTAATTCTGTACTTCAGACGAGACATTATACCGAAGCCTCGTCCAGTGGCTCAGATGGATATTGAAGATCTTAGGGTTAGAAATATGGAAACATAGAAATTTACAGCGCAGGAGGAGGCCATTTCAGCCCATTGTGTCCGCACCGGCCAATAAAAAGCCACACAGCCCTCGGTCAGCAGCCCTGAAGGTTACACCTATGGACCTATGGACCTAAACCTATGGACAGTGAACAATGGCAGAAAGGCAAAGAGCACTCAGCCCAACCAGTCTGTCCCACACAACTGCGACACCCCTTACACTGAAACATTCTACACTCCACCCCAACCGGAACCATGTGATCTCCTGGGAGAGGCGAAAACCAGATTAAAAACCCAGGTCAATTGGGGAAAATAAAATCCGGGAAAATTCCTCTCCGACCCATCTAGGCGATCGAAACTGGTTCAGGATTCGATTCCCTGCAGTATTTACTATTGTATCTGCACCAGCCAACAAGAGGTTATCCAATCTAATCCCACTTACCAGCTCTAGATCCGTAACCCTGCAGCTTACGGCACTTCAAGTGCCCATCCAAGCACCTTTTACCAAAACAAGAGTCTCCTCACTATCCTCAATCATTTCTACCAAAACCAGATTACCCTGTCACTTTGGGAGATTTACTAGAATGGTAACAGGGATGAGGGTCTTCAGTTAAGTGGAGAGATGGGAGAAGTTGGGGTTGTTTTCCTTAGAGCAGAGAAGTTCACAAGGAGATTTGATCGAGGTGTTGTGCGTGTAAAACGTCCCATTTACCTACCTAACAGTAACTACACAGTGCAATTCATTCCACGCAAAGTGTTTAGAGATGTGATAAGGCTCAATGATAAATGCAAGTTCTATCTTCCTTACATTTATTTGTCAACTATTCCCTCCCGTTGACAAATATTTCCATTTTTCCAATACTATTGATCATGGAATGATACAGCACAGGAGGCCATTTGTCCCATCATGCCTGTGTTAGCTCTTTGGTGGAGCTATCCAGTTAGTCCCACTACCCCCCGCTCTTTCTCCATAGCCCTGTAAATATTTTCCTTCACGTTCCCTTTTGGAAGTGACTATTGAATCATCTTCCACCACCCTTTCAGGCAGTGCGTTCCAGATTTTAAAAAAGTTTCCTCATGTTCCTCTGGTTCTTTTGCCAATCACCTTAAATCTGTATTCTCTGGCTACCGACCCTTCTACCATTGGAAACGGGCTTGGGTAGATGGGTGGTTGCGTGTGTGGACGGGTCCACTGGAAACAGTTTCCCCTACTTTACTTCAAATTACACGAGCAGCGTCGAGAATCTGGAATGTTCGGTGGCAGGGTCATCCGGAATCCGTAAAATGTTCCGGAATCCGGTCCTGACGACCCTGCCGACCTTGGGGCCTCGCCACTGCTCGCCTCGCCCCACTGCCCTTACCTCGGGGCTTCCTCGCCAGCCCGCCCCAACACCTCCTCAGCGGGGCCGGCCCAACGATAAACTCCTCAGCAGGACTACCCTGCCCGACGACCTCCTCGGTGGGCCCTGGACGGCCCGAACAGCTCCTCGGCAAGGAACCCATCGACCTCCACTGCCCCCACCCCCGCATTTCTGACGTTCCGAAATCCGGAAATACCCAAACCTGGTGTTTCCGGATTCGTGATGTCAGAAAGACGACTGAAAGTCCGGAAAAGCCCGAAAACCGGAACGGCCTCGGTCCTGAGGGTTCCAGATTTTAGGCGATGCACCTGTACTTCATGATTTTGGACACCTCTATCAGATCTCCCCTTAACCTTCTCTGCTCTAAGGAGAACAACTCCAGCTTCTCCAGTCTATCCACATCACTGAAGACCCTCATCCCTGTTTCCATTCCAGTAAATATCCCAAATATTTAAGGGGGATCTTACTAACAGACTGACCAAAGATTATTTTTATGTTCGCAAATAGCTCCTTTTTTGAAATGGAATCCCCACACACATGTTTCTAAACTCCAGCTTTTGTGTGCTGTGGCAAACATTCCAATTCATTGCTAGATGGTAATGGATTCTCAATAGCCTGGGGTCACACATGTACACAAGATCAAGAACCATGCCCGTGCATGTGGGATTACACGCACACACACACACATACATGTGGGATTGTACACACGATAGTAAGGGGCGCTGGGCAAACAGGTCAAACATGTGTGGACACACAGAGAATATTGCAACTTAATACCCAAGTCAAGGACTGAAGTCTCCTCTTCTCTCTCAAGGCAGTCCCTCGGAGTCCCTCGGGCAGAGCAGCAGGTAAGGCTGAGGCCCTTGAGGTCGAGGATATGTGCCTCAGGAAAAGTTATTACAGATATTGGACAGTGGGATGGGCAAAGTTCCCGATTTTGTTTTCAAAATTGTTGAACTTCCTCTGTGTTTATTATCAATAAATTTCATTTTTAAGAGGTTTAATTGGATACTAGAATAAAGGAATCATCGGCTCTTGCTTGATGTTTGGATTTAGACAGGCCTAACTGTCTTCCTCATCCATGAATTCCGTGTGATCTATTGGTCAAGGTGTGAGGTAACGGTTAATTCTTCATATTAACTTTAGCTTTTAAGTGAGCATTTGGCAGCAATGTTCAGTTAGGATTCCGACCAGTGTTTTAGCTGATGAGGAGCGGTCACTGAACTGTCTCTGTTAGCTCCAGCTTTGAAAGGGAAACTTCAAAAGATCTGGAAAATTTGGGATTGTAAGTCAAGTTATGGGGAGTTATTCTTGTTAAAACTGAAGTTACTCCAGCTAATTGGATAAGGTAATACTTTGAAACATGTGGCTTCTCACATCGATTGAATGAAAGAAAGGGTTAAAAAGAGGAGTGTTAGAGTAGTTGCTTCTGAATTCGAGACGTCCTGGCTTTGGATTTCCACCAGCTCGAAACTTGTGAAGTGGTGAACCTTCGTTGCACTCCCTCTATGGCAAGTATATCCTTCCTTAGGTAAGGAGACCAAAATTGTACACAATACTCCAGGTGCGGTCTCATCAGGGCCCTGTATAGTTGCAGTAAGACATCTTTACTCTTATACTCAAATCCTCTTGTAATAAAGGCCAACATACAATTTGTGTTCTTAATTGCTTGCTGTACCTGCGTGTTAACTTTCAGTGATTCGTGTACAAGGACACCCAGGTCCCTCTGAACACCAACATTTCCCGATCTTGCACCTGGTCATGTAAGCGTGACCCTGAGTATCTGTATAATTATTATTAGTGTTATCATTGTATATGTGTGATTGTTAGTAATAATAGTTATAATTGTATGCTTAATTCCTATGAAAGTCAATACATGTCTTTGAACCTTACTGTCATGCGGAATAACTAATTTTTAGGTAAGAATATCTATTCCCCAACACTAGGGAATATATCGTTTTTTCTACATAGGTTCAGCTGATGTCCTGTGGTGTGCTGTTTGGGAAGGTGCTGTGAATAATGCATCCCAGACTATCCCGGTTTCTCCTTCCCGCGGGTGTTCAACTGGATTCTGGAAAAAGAAGCGCACCTATCTGTTCCTGCTGCGCCCACACGAGATCTTGGTCCGTAGGCCTCTCCTGATTGCACATCGCAGCACGTGCACGTCAGGATGTGCGCAGGCCTGGAGCTGGAGTCACATGGCTCTGGGCAGCCAATCAGGTATAGTATATTCTCATTCATAGTAATATGAGTTCCGTAAGTCTGAAACTCCTATTACTATGAATTAGCAACACCCCCAAACACCCAAATATAATTAAAACATTTAAAAAAAACACCCCACATAAATACACTATAGAAATTAAAGTTGGTAGAAATGTTTTTGAATGTTTTTGGAAAAAAAATATTTGCCGATTTAAAAAAAAAAAGTTTTAATTGTGGTTTAAAATAAAATTACCTGAGTGGGCAGGGTTTTTAAACATAAATATGTATTTTAAAATTTTATTTTAATCATTTTTTGATATGTTTTTAAACTCTTACGCTGGTAAAAGTAGGCTATTCGCCTGCTTTCACCAGGTGCAAGAGGTTTAAGGACAGTGGCAGGTCAAGAGATGGGAAAATAGCCCAATCTCTGCAGTGGGACTGTCCTGGCTCCCAATATGTGGGAGATCCGTCAAGCCAGAAACCTGACAGATCAGAAAAGCCGGTTCTCAGCGCTTGCGCATTGCGCGCCGAAAATCGACTTTTCCGATGCCTTCCCGGGTCCAAAGTGCAAAGTATGGCCAGCAATACCCCTCATATACTCCCTACTGTAATTTATGTACCTGTGAGTATGCTCACAGGTTTGTAGAGCTGTTGCCTTAGGACGATTCACTACGTTGAAGGCGCTATATAAATGCAAGTTGTTGTTGTTTTGTTGGGGGAGGGGGGGGGTCTTTCAATTTCAGTGCTTTGTTTCTACCGACTGATTCACTCATAACGCAAGCTTCATTTAATATTTTATATCAAGTTTGTTATTGTAAGATACAGAGGAAATAATTAGCATGCCTTCTGATGCCGACTATGAACAAAAGATAAAGTTAAAGCATCTCAGTTGAGAAATATTACAGTTGACGAGGGATCACAGGGTAACTAATATCTGCAAACGTCTCTCTCATTTCTTTACGCTGCCCACCAGTCTCTTCCCATATCTTAATCCGAAAGAATTCCAGTTGTATGAGGAAACGTCTTTCTCCCTCTTCACCAACTGCAACTTGGCTGGTCGTGGGCGGAGCTTGCTCAGGATGGCCTTGGTTCTGCACAGATCCCCGCTGAGCTCCAGCTGCTTTCTGAAGAGGATGTAAAGAGGGTTGTTGGGATTCTGCCTCCAACTCAGGCTCCCAGTGTGACCGGAACAGGGAAAACCAGCTGCCTTGTGGAGTACCTCCGGGTTCAGGTAATCAAAGAGGCCAACTATTCGAAGACAAAAGTGAGGCACACAATAAAATCAATGGCATTCAAACAGACTCAGTCCTCGCAAACAATTTGGGATCATAACTACTGCCCCCCATTTTTCCCGGATGGCAGCTGTTGATGATTCTGCCATTCCCATTTACACCTCTTACACAGTGTCAGCTGTGACTCAGTGGGGTAGCACTCTTGCCTCTGAGTCAGAAGGTTGTGGGTTCAAGTCCCACTCCGGAGCCTTGAGCACATAAATCTAGGCTGACACTCCCAGCGCAGTGCTGAGGGAGTGCTGCACTGTCGAAGGTGCTGTCTCTCAGATGGGATGTTAAACCGAGACCCCCATCTGCCCCCTCAGGTGGACGTAAAAGATCCCATGGCACTATTTCGAAGAGGAGCAGGGGAGTTTTTCCTGGGCCAATATTTATTCCTCAATCAACAAAAACAGATTATCTGGTCATTATCACATTGCTGTTTGTGGGAGCTTGCTGTGCGCAAATTGGCTGCCGCACTTCAAAAGTACTTCATTGGCTGTAAAGTGCTTTGAGATGTCCGATGGTCGTGAAAGGTGCTATAGAAATGCAAGTCTTTCTTTCGACTCATCTTTTGTTTCTTTACTTGTCCCATTACTGTCTCTTTTTACCCTGCACCATCATCCCTTTTGTCTTTTAAACAATCCTGCCTTTCACCCGGTCACAGAACTTCCCTTTTGTTCTTTCCTATCCTCCACCCCTCTTTCCCCACCTCTGCACTTGCTTAAAACCTGTTTTATCTCCAACTTCTTCAGTTCTGACAAAAAGCTTCATCGACCTGAAACATTAACTCTGTGTCTCTCGCCGCAGATGCTGTCTGACCTGGAGTATTTCCAGCATTGTCTGTTTTTATTTCAGTCCCCACAAACCCAGCTACCACAGGTTCCTGGGCCTTCAAATTAGGCTATTCAAATATAGCAGAGCTTAATGTGCTCATATGAAACTTCTTTCTCAGCTATTTATGTTTACAGAGGAGATTTGTTAGAGGTTTGTGAAATTGTGAAGGGTTTCGATACAGTAAATAGGGGAAGATTATTTCCTCTAGGTGTCAGCCGTGGCTCAGTGAGTAGCACACTCGCCTCTGAGTCAGAAGGATTCTGGATTCAAATCCCACTCCAGTGACTTGGGCACATAACCTAGGCCGACACTCCCAGTGCAGTGCTGAGGCAGTGTTGCACTGTCGGCAGTGCTGTCATTCAGATGAGATGTTAAAACAATCACGTGGCACTATTTCAAAGAACAGCAGGGAGGTTCTCACTGGCGTCCTGGCCAATATTAATCCTTCAACAAACATCGTTGAAACAGATGATCTGGTCATTATCTCATTTCTGTTCGTGGGATCTTGCTGTGTGCAAATTCGCTACCAGTTTTCCTGCATTACAACAGTGACTACATTTCAAAAAGCACTTCATTGGCTGTAAAGCGCTTTGGGACAACCTGAGTGTGTGAATGATGTTCGAGAACTGCAAGTCCATCTTTTTTTCCCTCTGCTTTGTGGGTTACATATGAGGTGGGTCACCAATTCAAAATGGTCCCCGAGAATGAGGAGAGGGGTTTAGCAGAAATGTTTTACACAGAAGGTTGTTGGATCAGGGCAAACATCTGCCTGTTGCCAAATGCCAAGAATACAGTCCAGGAGTTACTCCAGCTGTGATCCAGATGTCGCTGGATTGCCAATCGCAGCCCACCAACTCAGATATGTTTCTGACATCAGATACAGATGTGTAAGATGGAGAGAGAGAATGTGTGTGAGCGAGAGGGAGAGAGAGAGAGATGGGTGCTTGAGCCCTTCAGAAAAGAACAGCGAGTAACTCAACCTTATGCAGATACTTCTATAAAAGTATGTGCATCTGTACTATAGCTGCATCAATAACAGTGCAATAATTAATGTATATGCATGCTTCTATTACCAGCCACGGAGACATATGTTAATACACAGTGCCTCGACAAATCAGCTATAATGTACACATACACACACATATTTTGCATGTAATCCATTACAGAACAAACTAATTAAAAAAAAGACTTGCATTGATATAGCGCCTTTCATGACCTCAGGACGTCACAAAGCGCTTTACAGCCAATGAAGTACTTTGAAGTGTAGTCACTGTTGTAATGTAAGAATCGCGACAGCCAAATGCGCTCACAAACAGCAATGTGATATTGACCAAATAATCTGTTTTTGTAATGTTGATTGAGGGATAAATATTGGCCAGGACACCCTATGCTCTCCTTCGAAATAGTGCCATGGGATCTTTTCCATTCACCCGAGAGAGCAGATGGGGCCTCGGTTTAACGTCCCATTCGAAAAACGACACCTCCGACAGTGCAGCACTCCCTCAACACTGCACTGGGAGTGTCAGCCTAGATTGTTACGCTCAAGTCCCTGGAGTGGGACTTGAACCCACAGCCTTCTGACCCAGAGACGAGGGGACGAGGGTGCTACCCACAGCTGACACAGATTAACGGTCCTAATTATTCTTGTGCAGCCTGGATGGGCACCCCCCGCTCAATCTGCAACTGAGAATTTCAAGCTAAACTTGGCAGGTCCTCTTCTGTTCTAATGCCTGTGGAACTCATTGCACTCTCCAACCAATTCCAAGCTACAGTGGCAGACATAAGAAACCGATTTGCATATTAAAAGGGACTTACCAACCACTTCAAACAGGTGGGTGCTTTGGACGCCCATCGGTAGGCCGCTTTCAAAATGTTGCTGGCCGCATCGTTGGGTTTAATGGAGCGGCAAGAACTACCATTTTGAGGCCATTAACGGCTCGTGAAACAAGTTAAAATCGCCCCATCCCCTGATTCTGAAATCTTACTTCTGTTCGGTGAAGAAGCAAACCGTGCAGCGCAAAAATCTCGCACAAAACGAACTACCTGCAGACTGGGGGTTGGGGATTGTCATATCCCTGTCCCAGTCCCTGTCCAAGTGGCTTCCCAGTTGTCCATCAACGAAGAGGATCACCAGGAACAGCAGGAGTATTCTCATGTTGGAAATCAGTGAACTGCAACAGAATGATGTGAGAAAGTTAGTGTTGGTCATTGCTTCAGTCAGAGATTCAGCTGTTGAGTTACCAGGAACTTCACGCTTTACAGCCCAATAACTCCACTTGACATGGCATTGGGCTATTCCCAACATCACAAATTATTCAAAGTAATCGTCACACAATATATTGACGATATTACCAATAAAGGTATTTACTTGAAGGATTCTCTGTATGAAGAATTGCAGCGTTGGAAAATTCAATATAATATTGGAAGGTTAGATACAATATTAGAAGGTTAGATACAATATTGTAAGATTTTTGTCAGTTGTGGCTCGGTTGGTAGCACTCTTGTACTCTGAGTGAGAAGGTTGTGGGCTCAAGAACCACTCCAGACATTGGCATGCTCCTTATCTTTGAGCACCCGGTACAGAGGGGAGCGGGCAGGTCGGAAGGCCTCCTCATGGGACTGCTCCTGGGCCTGGCCAAGGTGGCCATCAACAGGTCCAGGCAGTGGGCGGTTGAGGGGGTCATTCAGCCCGACTGCCTGCCTCTCTTCCGCGGCTATGTTCTCTGGAGATGGAGCACGCGGTGTCCACCGGAACGCTCACGGTCTTCCATGAGAGGGAGGGACTGGAGTGCACTTGAATTAAAGTTTAGTTTAAAATAGTTGTAGAGCTATTGCTTTGTGAGTGGCTTAGCCAGTCACGTGATGTTCACAGGACTCAATAAAACCCCAACCAGTTGGGTTCAGGGGATCCACGATGAGGCAGGTGGTTGTGAGCCTGGTGGATGAACCGGTAATGTGTAGTGTGATTGTTAAACCTTTGCTAATAAACCAACTAGTTCTTAATAACAATGTGTTGCTGTGAATTCTTCAGCAAAGAACCCATGAAGCAAATAAATTACACCTCCCAGCAAGTTAAGTTTAAATGACCCCATTGAGACCTCAACTACACTATTACAATCCAGGTTCCACACAAAGAGCAGCAGATATGGGTTACTGACAAATAAAAGCCAATGTACCACAGTCAGAATAAGATAAAATCTGTGCGTTTTCTAGAGAGATGCAGGCCGCCTTTGTAAATCCCTACCCCTGCGATCCAAACCTCTGACTTGATTGATTTCTGGAGTGTGTCTCTTTGAAGTGAGTGGGACGCGGGGGGATGAAAGCGCTGATCAGCAGGGTTGCCGGCCTTTCTTCTGTGAGTAATATAAAAGGCTGCCCATTCCAGAGCTACACAGACATACCTGCAGAGATCCTGTTAACCAAATATATCCAGCCATGCTTATTGTTTGCTTCACTCAGCATTGTGGCTGAATTTGAAATTATCACAATAATAATAGTACCTTTTATTTATATAGCGACTTTAACGTAGCAAAATGTCGAAAGGCACTTCACAGCAGTGTTACAAGGCAAAACAGATAAATTTGACACCGAGCCATAAAAGAAGAAATTAAGGCAGGTGACCAAAAGCTCGGTCAAAGAGGTAGGTTTTAAGGAGCATCTTAAAGGAGGAAAGAGAGGTAGTGAGGCGGAGAGGTTTAGGGAGGGAGTTCCAGAGCTTGGGGCCCAGGCAGCTGATGGAGTTGTGAGGCTGAAAAAGATTGCAGAGATAGGGAGGGGTGAGGCCATGGAGTGATTTATAAACAAGGATGAGAATTTTGAAATCAAGGCGTTGTTTAACCGAGAGCCAATGTAGGGCAGAAAGCACAGGGGTGATGGGTGATCGGGACTTGGTGCGGGTTAGTACACAGGCTGCTGAGTTTTGGATGACCTCAAGTTTACGTAGTGTAGAATGTGGGAGGCCAGCCGGGAGTGAGTTGGAATAGTCAAGTCTAGAGGTAACAAAGGCATGAATGAGGGTTTCAGCAGCAGAAGAGCTGAGGCAGGGGCGGAGGCGGGCGATGTTACGGAGGTGGAAAAAGGCGGTTTTAGTTATGCCGTGGATATATGGCTGCGAACTCATTTCAGGGTCAAATACGACACCTAGGTTGCGAACAATCTTGTTCACCCTCAGATTGATGCTAGGGAGAGGGATGGAGAATGTGATCCTTGCAGTGCCCTAATAATCTTTTATTTTTATTTCTGTTCCCACCCCGCTCCCAACCCTTCATCTTCTTCTTATCTCTCGAAGGTGTTGACCCGTTTTGAGACAATGTTTCATCCTCCCGTCCTGTATCTCACCCAACTGGCCACTCTTGAAGTGTGGGACCAGACAGGGGTGAAACCTCATGACACTGGTAGTGGCTTGCTTGCAACCAGCGCTGAGCCACTCAGTGATAGTGTGCGCACTGCCCACAATTGTCCATCCATTCAATTCCAATAGACATAGTGGGCAGTGCACCCATCATTTTGAGACCCAGGCCCTACCAATGACTCGGGGTCTTCCAAAATTCACTCGGTTTATTTAACCCTGATGGTATCAACACCAAGTCCCATCCTGTCCTCAATCAGATGTCCACATACACGTGACATTTTTAAGATGGAGTCACCAGGCAGCCCAGCATGAGTGGGAACCTTGACCTACCAGTAATCAACCCAACTGATCTGAGCTAACTCAGCACAAACCCAAAGGTTATGTTTGGGACCTTTCAGATCTGTTGGGCCCAGTTCCACACTGGCCCAAGCTCTCAACTGCTAGGCCATTAACAACAACAACTTGCATTTATATAGCACACTCCAGTGCAGCCAAACATCCCCCAAGGTGCTTCACAGGAGCGTTATCACACACAATTTGGACAGGTGACCAAAGAGGTAGGTTTTAAGAAGCATCTTAAAGGAGGAGAGAGGTAGTGAGGCACAGCGGTTTAGGGAGGGGTTACCAGAGCCTAGGGCCTCGGCAGCTGAAGACACGGGTGCCAATGGTGGAGCAATTAAAATCAGGGATGCGCATGAGGCCAGAATTGGAGGAGCGCAGAGATTTTGGAAAGTTGTAAGGCTGGAGGAGTTTACAGAAATAGGAAGGGGCAAGGCCATGGAGGGGTTTGAAAACAGGGATGAGAATTTTAAAATCGAGGCGTTGCCTGACCAGGAGCCAATGTAGGTCAGCGAGCACAGGGAGCGATGGGTGAGCAGGACTTGGTGCGAGTTGAGATATGGGCAGCCGAGTTTAGGATGAGCTCAAGAAATAAGGAGGCCAGCTAGGAGAGCTTTGGAATAGTCGAGACCAGAGGTAAAAAAAAGGCATGGGTGAGGGTTTCAGCAGAAGATGAACTGGAGCAGGCACGGAGTCGTGCGATGTTACAGAGGTGGAAGTAAACGGTCTGGATGATGGAGCAGATATGTAGCTGTAAGCTAATCTCGGGGTCAAGCACAACACCAAGGTTACAAACGGTCTGGTTCAGATTCAGACAGTTGCCAGGGATTTGGTGGCTAGGGAATGGATTTTGTAGAGGGAACCAAAAATAATGTCTTCCCAATATTTAGTTGGAGGGTATTTCTGCTCATCCAGTATTGGATGTCAGACAAACAGTCTGACAAATCAGAGACAGTGGAGGGGTCGAGAGGGGTGGGGAGGAGCTAAACTTCTTTTTTAACAAAAATATCTTTTAATGTTTTTTTAATGCAGAGTCCATTCCTTCAGCTGAAAGAGGATGGTGATCTGAAATGCAGAATGTGCCACCATTAGAACTGGCAAAGGTCCTGCCATCTTTCACGGGGCAACCCTAGAGCTGGCCAAGAAGCTGCCTGACTTGCGTCAGCCGGTTTGAGCAGTCAGCAAACATGGCAGTCTGCGAGAGAGAGGGAGAGAGCGAGAGAGAGCGAGAGGCTCTCGACTCCTCACTTTATGCCAACCTGCAGGCGACAGCTATCTCTACCAGCTCTGCACCGTGAGCTGGTTAGAGGGTTAAAGCATCGAGGGATGGAAATTGCCTCTTTGCGCAGGGCCTGTTAGAGCTGCTGGCCAGCGCTAACGGAGCACTAATGAGTTGGTCATCGGGCTCGGCGGCCACGTGGAGGCGAGCGGATTTGCCCTCGGCGCTCCACTGGCGAAAACCGGTTTGCGCCGGCGCACGGACGCCAATAGCGTGAGCACTGTGCGCGCCGACCCCTTTGCGACCCTCGGGGGGAAATTGCCCCACGGGAGGCGAGGTCGGCGTGGGGCAATGCCACGGACGGCTCCTCGGGGCGAGAAGCTGCGGCGCCCCAGCCACCCTTACAGGGGAGGTAGTAGCCCGGCGGCAGCCATCTTTTTTTTCCTGTCGGCCCGACAATGACGGACACCATCCCGGCCCAGTGGGCGCCACTAAAGAGGCTGCGGGGTTCGCAGCGGAAAGGGGAGGAGCATGGTGACGTGTCAGCGTAACGCGATACATCCGCGCCAACGTCATCAGCGCTGCGCTGATGTGCTGAGCGCGACACTGAGCGTTGTGCCCCGCGAGCACCATGCCAACTCCGGGAGAGTGCTCCGTTACCACAGGCAACATTGTTTTTTGATCAAAGATCCCAAAACCCTGCCAGTGCCAGCACTTCCTGCGTAGGTGCTAAAGAATATCGTTCAGCGAAATGACCACCCCGAACCCAATTTCGGCCTCCGAGAATCATAGAATGGTTACAGCACGGAAGAAGGACATTTGACCCGTCGAGCTCGTGCCGACTCTCAGCTACTCCCACTCCCCCACCCTTTCCCCGTAGCCCTGCAAATTTGTTTCCTTCAGATACTTAACCAACTCCCTTTTGAAAGATAAGATTGAGTCTGCCTCCACCACCCTTTTCAGGCAGTGCATTCCAGATCCTAACCACTCGCTGCGAAATAATGTTTTTCCTTACGTCGCCTTTTGGTTCATCTGCCAATCACTTTAAATCTGCGTCCTCTGGTTCTCGACCCTTCCGCAAATGGGAAGAGTTCCTCTCTGTCTACTCTGTCCAGATCTCTCTTGATTTTGAACACCTCGATCACATCTCCTCTCAATCTTCTCTGCTCCAAGGAGAACAACCCCAGCTTCGCCAGTCCATCAACATAGCTGAAGCCTCTCATTCCTGTTATCACACTGCTGTGTGTGGGAGCTTGCTGTGCGCAAATTGGCTGCCGCCTTTCCCCACATTACAACAGTGACGACACTCCAAAAGTACTTCATTGGCTGTAAAGCACTTTTGGGGCCTCCGGTGGTCGTGAAAGGCGCTATATAAATGCAAGTCTTTCGTTCTTTTCTTTAATTCCTTCCTGCACCTTCTCTAAGGCCTAGTTTTAGTTGGTGAATCTAATTTTATTTGGTGAAGTTCACCCGATAGTCATCCTGTTCCCCTCACTGTTGGTGACACGAACAAATGCCAACCTCTCTTCTAAATGATGAAACAAATTTGACATTTAAACGGGATGATTCCTAAATGATTCATGGGCACTCACTGGGCGCCACGCCATGTAAAGGTCAATCTCCAGCTAAGAGCTCTCTACTCTCAGAAGACAAGGGCCATGACATAATTGAAGCATCACACCCCGTTTTAAGCAGGCACGTTGCAAAGATTCATTCACGCCATGTTGGATGTGGCAGCCAGGCTGTGTAGTGTGTTGCTTCACCAATGCTCTGTGTGATAGAGTAACACATCACAGGTCGACACCTGTACCTTATCGTTTATTGAGAAAGCTCCCTCCGCCAAGGGTGAAAAGGAGGAGGAGAAAAATAAATTCAAGTGGGTTGGTAATGGCAAGTTGGCTTTTCAAAGCCTGTAGGTGTAAGGATAGACTTATATCCGTGCGTGTGAATTCACACCAGTGCACACTCGTGCTGTGAAACCTGCTGGAACGATTGTCTTGTCGATGATTATAGAGATGCGGCTTGAATATAACTCCTAACCTCTTTCACTCTCCCTTACAACCTGTCATCTCTTTATTTTATCAATCATATTTTAGTCACTGCTGCTCTGAATTGTCCTTTCATTGTTGCAAAGCACCATAAGCATCTTTTTAGTTCCACCGTTCTGAGATCATGAGAAAGATTTATGAGATGATTTAATGTTTCTTGATTTTAACACAGCGATGACTCACGGAGCGGGGGGGGAGAAGATAGCGTGTATAAAATGATGCTTATGGAGCTTTGCAACAATGAAGGGACAATTTAGAGCAGCAACAACTGAAGTATGATTGATAAAATAAAGAGATGACAGGTTGTGATGGAGAGGGAGAGAGATTGGGAGTTATATGTAAGCTGCGTCTCTATAATCATCGACAAGACAATCGTTTCAGCAGTTTTCACAGCACGAGTGCGCGCCAGTGTGAATTCACACAGAAGAAGGTTTGTTTGCAAGAATGTACATTAGACTGAAAGCTCCCGTCACTCCTGTCACAGGAACATTAGGAACAGGAGCTGACCATTCAGCCCCTCGAGCCTGTTCCGCCATTCAATTAGTCCATGTCCCAATCACAGAGCACTTAATAGCTTTGTGCAGTACTATTCAATACACCGAACACTGATCTTGCATTTACAGTGTCAGCTGTGGCTCAGTGGGTAGCACACTCACCTCTGAGTCAGAAGGTTGTGGGTTCAAGTCCCACTCCAGGGACTTGAGCACAAAAAATCTAGGCTGACACTCCAGTGCAGTGATGAGGGAGTGCTGCATTGTTGGGGGGTGCTGTCTTTTGGATGAGATGTTAAACCGAGGCCCCTTCTGCTCTCTCAAGTGGACATGAAAGATCCCATGGCACTATTTCAATGAAGAGCGGGTGAGTTATCCCCAGTGTCCTGGGGCCAATATTTATACCTCAATCAACATAACAAAAAAAACAGATTATCTGGTTATTATCACATTGCTGTGTGTGGGAGCTTGCTGTGCACAAATTGGCTGCCATGTTTCCGACATTACAACAGTGACTACACTCCAAAAGTACTTCATTGGCTGTAAAGTGCATTGAGATGTCAGGTGGTCGTGAAAGATGCTATATAAATCCAAGTCTTTCTCTTTTTTTCCCAAATACTATAACTTTTGCTTTGAAAAGAATCTCACTTGACACATTTGTTGCTGAAAATCTTCCAATAATGACAGCCTGTGACTTTAATAAAGGGCCTATTAACTCTGGAGGTGCTGAATCTACTGGTTCATCATGGTACATGAATCATCTGAAGAACAATCTTCAGAAGAATGTCTACAAATTGCTGAACCTGATATTCAAGGATCATCATCATCATTGGCAGTCCCTTGGAATCGAGGAAGACTTGCTTCCACTCTTAAAAAGAGTCCTTAGGTGGCTGAACAGCCCAATACGAGAACCACAGTCCCCATCACATGTGGGACAGATAGTCGTTGAGGGTAAGGGTCTACATGGATGTAGTAATACCCACCCTCCTGTATGGCTCGGAGACATGGACCATGTACAGTAGACACCTCAAGTCAATTCAAGGACTACTTCAAGATAGTAACCATGAACGGTCTCTGTTGAAACTTTCCACTTATTGGTGTTCCCCCACTGCCCCCACCCACCAAACACTTTCTCTATTCCTCTACTGCTACACATTACAACAGTGACTACACTCTAAAAATACCTCATCGGCTGTAAAGCGCTTTGAGACATAAGAACATAAGAGCATAAGAAATAGGAACAGGAGTAGGCCATACGGCCCCTCGAGCCTGCTCCGCCATTCAATAAGATCACGGCTGATCTGATCATGGACTCAACTCCACTTCCCTGCCCGTTCCCCATAACCCCTTATCCCCTTATCATTTAAGAAGCCATCTTTTTCTGTCTTAAATTTATTCAATGTCCCAGCTTCCACAGCTCTCTGAGGCAGCGAATTCCACAGATTTACAACCCTCTGAGAGAAGTTGTTTCTCCTCACCTCTGTTTCAAATGGGCGGCCCCTTAATCTAAGATCATGCCCTCTAGTTCTAGTCTCCCCCATCAGTGGAAACATCCTCTCTGCATCCACCTTGTCCAGCCCACTCATAATCTTTCACATCTGGAGGTTGTGAAAGGCGCTATATAAATGCAAGTTTTTCTTTCTTTACCGACGGGGCTGACTTTTTCTCGGGTATAGTTCTACAGCCTTCTTGTACTTCGAGCCTAATCAAACATGGAAAAAGTGTGACAACTGAGCCTAATTCCTGCTCTCGCCTACGCACTCTCCATCCAACAACAGTCACCGACCAATAGTCGGGAAAAAGGACCTTGGCCGGTAACAGTGCTCCTGAGCCCCGGGACACTGAACCAACCACAGCGACCCAACTGTTGTCCTGGCTGGAGTCAACTAACTGTGCACAGACCAGGAACTGACCTTCTGGTCTGTATGGATTAGTCTCACATCACAAGGTAGAACCGACACACTCGAGTTTAACGTGCAATTGTTAATATTGTAGCTGGAAAAAATTATTGGAGAGAGGAAATAAAGTGATGGAATCTCAGTGACATTCTAAATAAAATGTCACCTCTCTAGTCTACGCAACACGGCCAAAATTACAGGAGAGATGTGATTGCACTGGAGAGGGTACAGAGGAGACTTATGAGGATGTTGCCTGGACTGGAGAATTTTAGCTATGAGAAAAGATTGGATAGGCTGGGGTTGTCTTCTTTGGAACAGAGGAGGCTGAGGGGAGACCTGATAGAGGTGTATAAAATTATGAGGGGCCTAGACATTGTGGATAGGAAGGACCTATTTCCCTTAGCAGAGAGGTCAATAATAAGGGACGTAGATTTAAAGTAATTGGTAGAAGTTTTAGAGGGGATTTGAGGGAATTTATTTCACCTAGGGGGTCTGGAACTTACTGTCGGAAAGGGTGGTAGAGGCAGAAATCCTCACCACATTTAAAAAGTACCTGGATATGTACTTGAAGTGCAGTAACCTACAGTGGCCAAGAGCTGGAAAATGGGATTAGGCTGGATAGCTCTTTTTCGGCCGGTACGGACATGATGGCCTCCTTCCGTGCTGTAAATTTCTATGATTCTATGAAAATAGGTTGGGGAGGAATGTCATTGATGGGGAGGGGGGTCACTGGAAGCAAATATCAACAGGGCACAATCGCTGCTTACTCCAGTCCACAGTGGGTACATTTGCCCAGGCACTAGTGGTGCTATCAGTGCTCGAGATAGTTGTCCTAGACACTGCTGTAGCTGCCCTGGTGTTCATCCTGACTGGCATGCGATTCGGTGCTCTCCACGGACTGCTGTTGAAAGTAAAACAGGAAGGGAGAAGGAAGCCGATAAGGCATGGGGTATCTGAGCATTTCATCAAGTGTCCGTTGCACTGTCCTGACCAGAGTGACCGGCTATTAAACTGATTCAGAGAGTTCGACGACTAAAGTATTCCACGACATCCAATGCTCGTGGCTAAATCTGCTCTGCAGCAGTTAACGATCGAGATTTCTGGAGTAATCACTTTTTAATAGATGCTATTGGAAAATGCAGAAATCTTTAAGAGCTAAACCTCCCAGCTGAGATTAAAGGCAAGGAATGATTTACAGGTGCAGTAAATCTGAGCTGAAGTAAGTCAGCGTGATAACAAAAGACAGTGCATTTTGAGAAAATGTTACTAATCTGACTTACATACCGAGGGTTTGAGCTGTAGAAATGGTCAGTCTTGTCGGAGCACCCGTGACAGCCTCGATCCTCTCCTCACGCGATCACAGCCGGGTCACGGAGATATCCCCTCGGTGTAGATGAGAGTCCCGTATACTGAGATTTCTTTTCTCAGACCTCTGAAAAGTCCCGTTTTCAGACAGGCACACCGACACGCTCTCAGTTTCACACCGGGTCCATGTGAGTGGCTGGGTTTTCTGTATTTGAAATTCACTCCAACTTCCCGACAGGGGCTTTTATACAATCCGTCGTTCACGTCACAACACTGAGGCAAACCCGGCTTGAGAGTTTCATTCAAATGAGCATCTTTGAGTCAGACCTGTCATTGCTCCAGGTTTAGGGTGGGAGGGTGCAGACATTTAACCCTCTCCCCCCCACCCCCAACCCGCCCCCACTGATTGGTTGTATCTGCAGAAATCAAATCACTCGGCACAATCTGATAATATCCTTTTTAGAAATTGACGCACACCCACATAACAAGGCTTTGCTTGAAAGCTCCGAGAGTCCACTGATGGTGCTTTTTTACATTTGCAATGAAAGCAAAATATACCTTGTTCCTCAGATAGACACAAAGAGCCCGTAAATAACCGTGGCTGCAGTGTGCACCATCTACAAGATGCACCGCGGCAACTCGGCAAGGCTTCTTCGGCAGCACCTCCCAAACACGCAAGCTCTGCCGCCGAGAAAGACAAAGGAGGCAGGTGCTTGGGAACACCACCACCTCCACGTTCCCCTCCAAGTCACACACCATCCTGACTTGGAAATATATCGGCCGTTCCTTCATCGGCGCTGGGTCAAAATCTTGGAACTCCCTCCCTAACAGCACTGTGGGAGTACTTTCACCACACGGACTGCAGTGCTTCAAGAAGGCGACTCACCACCACCTTCTCAAGGGGCGATTAGGGATGGGCAATAAATGCCGGCCTTGCCAGCGACGTCCACATACTGTGATCATCATCATAGGCAGTCCCTTGGAATCGAGGAAGACTTGCTTCCACTCTAAAAATGAGTTCTTAGGTGACTGAACAGTCCAATACGAGAACCACAGTCCCTGTCACAGGTGGGACAGATAGTCGTTGAGGGAAAGGGTGGGTGGGACTGGTTTGCCGCACTCTCTTTCCGCTGCCTGCGCTTTGTTTCTGCATGCTCTCGGCGATGAGACTCGAGGTGCTCAGCGCTCTCCCAGATGCACTTCCTCCACTTAGGGCGGTCTTTGGCCAGGGACTCCCAGATGTCAGTGGGGATGCTGCACTTTATCAGGGAGGCTTTGAGGGTGTCCTTGTAACGTTTCCTCTGCCCACCTGGGGCTCGCTTGCCGTGAAGGAGTTCCGAGTAGAGCGCTTGTGTCAGGCATTCGAACAATGTGGCCTGCCCAGCGGAGCTGATCGAGTGTGGTCAGTGCTTCAATGCTGAACGAATAAAAAAAATATGCATATTAAGGAGCACCACCTTCCTAAATTAGTGTTCAGCGAATTTCTCTCTTCCTGGTTGATTTCCCCCCCTTTCTTGAACCGAGGATTCTGAAGCAGCTTTACTCCACCATTGCTCAGATTCGATAATTCGGTACAGGTCTGGAATAGAACCTGGGATCTCAGCAACAACACCTTGCAATTCTACAGTGCTCCTCTGGAGGATAGCGTCTCGGAGGGCTTTACAGTAAGAAGGAAAGTGGACCCAGAGCACGGGGAAGGGTGAAGAGGAATGGAGAGGCGAGGATGGCCCAACTGAAGAGGATGGTTTCGGGGAGGTTTTTATAGCAGGGAAGAAGCGACAAAGGCAGTAGGAATAAACGGGTCCTTTTCAGAATGGCAGGCAGTGACTAGTGGGGTACCACAAGGTTCAGTGCTGGGACCCCAGCTATTACAATACATATTAATGATTCAGACAAAGGAATTGAATGTAATATCTTCAAGTTTGTAGATGACACTAAGCTGGGTGGCGGTGTGAGCTGTGAGGATGCCAAGAGGCTGCAGGGTGACTTGGACACGTTAGGTGAGTGGGCAAATGCATGGCGGATGCAGTATAATGTGGATAAATGTGAGGTTACCCACTTTGGTGGCAAAAACAGGAAGGCAGAATATTATCTGAATGGTGACAGATTAGGAAAAGGGGAGGTGCAGCGAGACCTGGGTGTCATGGTACATCAGTCATTGAAAGTTGACATGCAGGTACAGCAGGCGGTGAAGAAGATAAATGTAGCCTTCATAGTGAGAGGATTTGAGTATAGGAGCAGAGAGGTTTTACTACAGTTGTACAGGGCCTTAGTGAGGCTACCCCTTGAATATTGTGTACAGTTTTGGTCTCCTAATCTGAGGAAGGACATTCTTGATATTGAGAAAGTGCAGCGAAGGTTCACCAGACTGATTCCCGGGATGGCAGGACTGACATATGAAGAAAGACTGGATCGACTAGGCTTATATTCATTAGAAATTAGAAGAATGAGAGGGGATCTCATAGAAACATATAAAATTCTGACAGGACTGGACAGGTTAGATGCAGGAAGAATGTTCCCGATGTTGGGGAAGTCCAAAAACAGGGGTCACAGTCTAAGGATAAGGGGTAAGCCATTTAGGACTGAGATGAGGAGAAACTTCTTCACTCAGATAATTGTGAACCTGTGGAATTCCCTACCACAGAAAGTTGTTGAGGCCAATTCACTAAATATATTCAAAAAGGAGTTAGCTATAGTCCTTTCTACTAGGGGGATCAAGGGGTATGGAGAGAAAGCAGGAATGAGGTACTAAAGTTGCATGATCAGCCATGATCATATTGAATGGTGGTGCAGGCTCGAAGGGCCGAATGGCCTGCTCCTGCACCTATTTTCTATGTTTCTATGTTTCTATTCGGCCCTTCGAGCCTGCACCACTATTCAATAAGATCATGGCTGATCATTCACCTCAGTACCCCATTCCTGCTTTCTCTCCATACCCCTTGATCCCTTTAACCATAAGGGTCATATCTAACTCCCTCTTCAATATATCTAACGAACTGGTCTCAACAACTCTCTGAGGTAGAGAATTCCACAGGTTCACAATTCTCTGTGAAGAAGTTTCTCCTCATCTCGGTCCTAACGTAAAACTGAACACAATATTCCAGGTGAGGCCTCACCAAGGCCCTGTACAACTGCAGTAAGACCTTCCTGCTCCTATACACAGATCCACTAGTTATGAAGGCCAACATACCATTTGCCTTCTTCACCGCCTGCTGTACCTGCATGCCAACTTTCAATGACTTATGTTATAAGACACATGGGCACAGAAGTACACACACACAGAGAATGAAATTTATCAGGTATAGTTCAATAAAAAAAAAGAATTGAGTCAAAACCTGAATCACAAACAAGCATTCTGATGGACATTCTATACCAAGTCAGATTGTCGGGTGAATCAGCCACTCTGTTTAATTGAAACAGATTTAAAACATGGCCAATGACTTTGCCTCAAATGAGGAGAGGGAGCTGGTCTGCCAGCTGCAGTTTGAGCTATCCCAGTTCCTCACCTCCGAAGATGATCAATAGTGGTGGAGAAGCTTGTAGACAAGCTTGCAAAGGGAAAGGTTGGATAAAAGACAGGAGAGAAGGAAATGGAGACAAAAGATCAATAATAAGTTTCTCCATAAGAGAGCAACAACAACAACAACTTGTATTTATATAGCGCCTTTAATGTAGTAAAACGTCCCAAGATGCTTCACAGGAGTACCAACAGACAGAAATTGACACCGAGCCACATAAGGAGATATTAGGACAGAGGGCCAAAGGCTTGGTTAAAGAGGTAGGTTTTAAGGAACATCTTAAAGGAGAGAGAGGTAGAGAGGCGGAGAGGTTTAGGGAGGGAGTTCCAGAGCTTGGGGCCTAAAGAGCTGAAGGCACGGCCACCAACGGTGAAACAATGATAATCTGGGGATGCGCAAGGGGCCAGAATTAGAGGAGCTCAGAGATCTCGGAGGGTTGTGGGGCCGGAGTAGGTTACAGAGATAGTGAGGCGGTGGGAGTGAGCGGTGCCATGGAGGGATTTGAAAACAGGGATGAGAAGCGTGAAATCGAGGCGTTGGTAGACCGGGAGCCAATGTAGGTCAGCGAGCACAGGGGTGCTGGGTGAAAAAGCAGCAATTGATGGGTCCGTCAACTGTAACCTTGGGCAGGAACAATGTCCAGTTTGTGTATAATCTTGGCCCAGTTCAGAATATGGTGCAGTGAAGCTGTATTTACAACAGGTTTAATCAGTTTTTTTCTTCAACTTATTCAGCTTCATAGTTCCCTGGTTGGTCTTCATACCAAAGAGCCTTGCTCACTAAATCTTTTCAACACCTAGGGGGAAAAAAACAAGCAGCGATGATGAGGACTCAAAGTTGACCAGGTTCTTGTCTGTCTGCTATCTCCCCTCCCCATCAGTTACAACTTGGAGACTGATCATATTCTGTTCCCTTTTCCTTAAATGCAAGATCCTGCAAATCCATTGGGAGGGTAGACGCACCAACGTCAGTGTTCTCGCTCAGGCCAACATCCCCAGCATCGAAGCACTGACCACACTCGACCAGCTCCGTTGGGCGGACCACATCGTCCACATGCCCGCCACGAGACTCCCAAAGCAGGCGCTCCACTCGGAACTCCTTACACGGCAGGCGAGCCCCAGATGAGCAGAGGAAACATTTCAAGGACACCCTCAAAGCCTCCTTGATAAAGTGCAACATCCCCACCGACACCTGGGAGTCCCTGGCCAAAGACTGCCCTAAATGGAGGAAGAGCATCCGGGAGGGCGCTGAGCACCTCGAGTCTTGTCGCCGAGAGCATGCGGAGGACAAGCGCAGGCAGCGGAAGGAGCGTGCGGCAAACCAGACTCCCCACCCACCCTTTCCCTTAACCACTGTCTGTCCCACCTGTGACAGAGACTGTAATTCCCATATTGGACTGTACAGTCACCTGAGAACTCATTTTGGAGTGGAAGCAAATCTTCCGCGATGTCGAGGGACTGCCTATGATGATGATGGCCCCGCACCCATTTCACAACATTGAACCATTGAAGAGTGTCAATTCGGTGCCCAATTGAGGACTGGTTTTATGATGTGGGCTCCCCTGTGAATTGGGAACTGCCTTGAGATTGCATGTAGGGCACCCACAGCTAGCAGAAAGAAAGGGTTGGGTTCAAAACCCAGGTCACAGGGGTGAAAAACCAATATGCCAGTTAGTTTACTGAATCACCCAGTCTACACCACGGTGTTTTATGGTCACAACATCTCGGTTGACACTTCAATTCTAATGTAGTGCTGCACTGTAGAAGGTGCCATCTTGGGAATAAGATGTTTAGCCAAGATCCCCTCTGCTGTTGGAGGTGGATGTAAAAGCTTCCATGGTACTTTTTGAAGAAGTGCAGGGGAGTTCTTCGGGTATCTGGCCAACAGTTATTCCTCAACCAACATTATTAAAACTGATTACCTGGTCATTTATCACGTTGCTGTTTGTGGAACCTTGCTCTGCGTAAATTGGCTGTCATGTTTCCCTACATTATAACAGTGACTGCACTTCAAAAGTACTTCATTGTCTTACTGCAGTTGTACAGGGCCTTGGTGAGGCCACACCTTGAATATTGTTATGGTCTCCTAATCTGAGGAAGGACATTCTTGCTATTGAGGGAGTGCAGCAAAGGTTCACCAGACTGATTTCCGGGATGGCAGGACAGACATATGAAGAAAGACTGGATCGGCTAGGCTTATATTCAATGGAATTTAGAAGAATGAGAGGAGATCATAGAAACATATAACATTCTGATGGGATTGGACAGGTTAGATGCAGGAAGAATGTTCTCGATGTTGGGGAAGTCCAGAACCAGGGGTCACAGTCTAAGGATAATGGGTAAGCCATTTAGGACTGAGATGAGGAGAAACTTCTTCACTCAGAGAGTGGTTAACCTGTGGAATTCTCTACCGCAGAGAGTTGTTGGGGCCAGTGCATTAGATATATTCAAAAGGGAGTTAGATGTGGCCCTTACGGCTAAAGGGATCAAGGGGTATGGAGAGAAGGCAGGAATGAGGTACTAAAGTGCTTGATCAGCCATGATCATATTGAATGGTGATGCAGGCTCGAAGGCTCGAAGGGCCGAATGGCCTACTCCTGCACCTATTTTCTATGTTTCTATGTTTCTATGAAACGCTTTACGCTGTCCTGAGATCGTGAAAGGTGTTATATAATCGCATGTTTATTCTTTCTTTACATATGGCCTGAGGGTCATAGATTTAAAGTAGTTGGTAGAAGGTTTAGAGGGGAGATGAGGAAACGTTTCTTCACCCAGAGGGTGGTGGGGGTCTGGAACTCACTGCCTGAAAGGGTGGTAGAGGCAGAAACCCTCACTACATTTAAAAGGTACTTGGATGTGCACTTAAAGAACCGTAACCTACAGGGCTACGGACCCAGAGCTGAAAGGTGAGATAGGCTGGGTAGCTCTTTTTCGACCGGCACGGACACGATGGGCCGAATGGCCTCCTTCTGTGCCATAATTTTCCATCATTCTATTAATGTTTAATAGTGTTGGGAATACTTCTTTGCCTTTGTTTAGAACTCTGTATAATAAATACACACAACCCAACGTATATAAATAAAGGTTATTGTACAGTATGACTTCGAGCTCTTTAATATAGTGTTGCTTTAAACCTTGTTGATGGTTATTAAGCGACTTGTGGGCAGCAATGGTCTCGGAGTATGAAAGCAGATTGGTTTACCACATCCTCAATAAAAGATCCTGTTGTATCGATATTATAAAAAGGAGGTTTGAGCAATCTTCTACCAGGGTTTTTTTTATCATTTGAAATAATCCCTGAGGAGAATTGCTGCTATATTATCCACTGAATGTTTCTTTGACGCAAACCTTATTGGAACACACACAATGATATTAGCACTCTGCAGCACTGAGGAAATTTAGAGGAGCTGGAAAATTCAATGGGGAAAGAATAGCTTTGCATTTTCTAGGCCCTCACCCGTTTCTGATAGAGAGGCAGTTTACATTAAAAAAACACACTAGCCTCAGCCAAACATCTTATTCAAAAGATGGCACCTTCTACAGTGCAGCACTCCCTTAGTATTGCATTGAACTGTCAGTCTTAAATTGTGATCAAGATTCTGAAGTGGCGCTTGAATAAAGGAAGAGCGAAAGACTTGCACCATTCACGACCTCAGGCCATCCCAAAGTGTTTTACAGCCAATTAAGTACTTGCTTTGAAGTGTAGTCACTGTTGTAATGCAGGAAACGCGGCAACCAATTTGTGCACAGCAAGCTCCCAAAAACAGCAGTGTGATAATGACCAGATAATTTGTTTTTGTTATGTTGATTGAGGGGAAATATTTGGCCAGGCCACCGGGGAGAACTCCCCTGTTCTTCTTTGAAATAGTGCCACGGGATCTTTTCTGTCTACCTGAGGGGGCAGGCGGGACCTCGGTTTAACATCTCATCTGAAAGACGGCACCTCTGACAGTGCAGCGCTCCCTCAGCACTGCCTAGATGCCTGGAGCATCAGCCTAGATTTTTGTACGCAGGTCTCTGGAGTGGGACTGGAACCCACAACCTTCTGACTCTGAGCCCAGGATCCTCATTCACAGGTGGAGTAAAAGATTCCATGGCACTATTGTGAATAAGAGCAGGGGTTTTTACCCCGATGTCCTGGCCAGAACTTATCCCTTAACCAACACCATAACCCGAACCCAAATGCAATAAAACAGATTGTCTGACCATTTATCTCATCGCTGTTTGTGGTAGCTTGCCGTGTGCAAATTTTCTGCCCTATTTCCTACATTAGAACAGCGACTATACTTCAAAACGTATTACATTGGTTATAAAGCGGGTTAGGACATCCTGAGACCATGAAAGGCGCCATATAAATTGAGTAGACTAGGCCTATATTCTCTAGAGTTTGGAAGAATGATGGGTGATCTCATTGAAACATACAACATTCTTACAGGGCTTGACAGGGTAGATGCAGGGAGAATGTTTCCTCTGGCTGGGGACTCTAGAACCAGGGTCAGTGTCTCAGAATAAGGGGTCGGCCATTTAGGACTGAGATGAGAAGAAAATTCTTCACTCAGAGGGTGGTGAATCTTTGGAATTCTCTACCCCAGAGGGCTGTGGAGGCTCAGTCATTGAGTATATTCAAGACAGAGATCAATAGATTTTGGGATATTAAAGGGGATCAAGGGATATGGGGATAGGGCTGGAAAGTGGAGCTGAGGTGTAAGATCAGCCTTGATCTCATTGAATGACGGAGCGGGCACAATGGCCGAATGGCCGAATGGCCTACATAAGAACATAAGAACACAAAAATTAGGAACAGGAGTAGGCCATCTAGCCCCTCGAGCCTGCTCCGCCATTCAACAAGATCATGGCTGATCTGGCCATGGACTCAGCTCCACTTACCCGCCCGCTCTCCATAACCCTTAATTCCCTTATTGGTTAAAAATCTTATCTATCTGTGACTTGAATACATTCAATGAGCTAGCCTCAACTGCTTCCTTGGGCAGAGATTCACAACCCTCTGAGAGAAGAAATTCCTTCTCAACTCGGTTTTACTCCTGCTCCTGCTCCTAATGCTTATGTTCTCACAAGTCTTACTTTCTTTCCTTTCTCAATATCTGGTTTTGGGGTGGGGGGAGGGGCAGGAGGAGCGTTCATCCAATTGGTGTGATCTAAAATTAGATCCCAGAGATGTAAAGGCAGAGTGCCGCTAACCCACTGCAGCAACCAAATCCCTATCCAATTATGCCTGTGGGCTGAAATCAGGCTGGGATCTCCATATTTTATTTAATAGTCGATGCTTTAAAAAAATTGCCTGCCTCCTTTCTTGGCTTGCAATTGCTTAATACTTGTGTGGGAGCAGCTTTAATATTAATATCGATGATGCACGGCAGTGAGACATTGGATTAATATTCCAGGTAGGAGTGGAGCAGAATATTATCAAGCTCACTATTAAAGGGGACACATTTATTCATAGAATCATAGAAGGAGGCCATTCGGCCCATCGAGTCTGCGCCGACTCTTTCGAAGAACAATCCAGTCAGTCCCACTCCCCCCGCTCTTTCCCCATATCCCTGCAATTCTTTCTCCTTCAACTATTTATCCAATTCTCTTTTGTAAGCTACTTTTAAATCTGTATCCACCACCCCATTAGGCACTGCATTCCAGATTCTAACCACTTGTTGCATAACAAAGTCTCTTCTTATGTCGCTTCAGGGTCTTTTGCCAATCATCTTAAATCTGTGCTTGCTCAATAGCGACCCTTGAGCCAATGGAAACAGTTTCCTCTTTATTTACTCGATCGAAACCCTTCGTAAGTATCTAACCCTTCATGCACCCTTCATAAACCTTTTACCAGTGTCAGCTGTGGCTCAGTGCAGTAGCACACTCGCCTGTGAGTCAGAAGGTTGTGGGTTCAAGTCCCAATCCAGGGATTGAGCACAGAAAATCTAAACTGACACTCCCAGTGCAATGCTGAGGGAGTGCTGCACTGTCGGAGGTGCCGTTTTTCAGATGAGACTTTAAACCGAGGTGGCTGTAAAAGGGCCCAAGGCACTATTTTGAAGAAGAGCAGGGGAGTTATTCCTGGTGCCAATATTTATCGCTCAAATAACAGTATATCTGATCATTATCACGTTGCTGTTTGTGGGAATTTGCTGTGCCCAAGTTGGCTGCCATGTTTTCCACATTACAACAGTGACTACACTCCAAAAGTATTTAATTGGCTGTAAAGCGCTTTGCGACGTCCAGTGGTCATGAAAGGAGCTATATAAATGCAAGCCTTTCTTTCTTTTTTTCATGATTTTGAACACCTCTATCCAAAAAAACAAATTTAAAAGCTCTTTATCTGAATGCATGCAGCATTCTGTTCTTATGTTACTAAAGAATGAGATCAGTGCATTAGTGAGAAACAATATTAGCTCAGAAGATCAAGATGTAGAATCAGTTAGGGTGCAGATAAGGAATAATGTGAAAAAGGTCACTGGTGGGCGTAGTCTATAGTCCCCCTAACAGTGATAAATGATCTCCTGATAAAGGAACTTCTAGGAATGAATGACTAAAGCATGATTGAATTTCAAATTCAGTTGGAGTGTGAGAAAGTTGGATCTCAAACCAGTGTCCGAAGCTTAAATAAAGGAGACTACAAAGGTATGAGGGTAGAGTTGGCTAAAGTGGACTGGGAAAATAGATTAAAGTGTGGGACGGTTGATGAGCAGTGGCAGACATTTAAGGAGATATTTCATAACTCTCACCCAATGAGAAGGAAAGATTGTAAGAGAAGGGATAACCATCCGTGGCTAACTATGGAAATAAGGAATGGTATCAAATTGAAAACAAGGGCATACAATGTGTGGCCGAGACTAGTGGGAGGCCAGAGGATTGGGAAACTTTTAAAAGCCAGCAAAGAACGACAACAAAAATTATAAAGAGCGGGAAGATAGATTATGAAAGTAAATTAGCACAAAATATAAAAACAGATAGTAAGAGTTTCTACAGGTACATAAAAAGGAAAAGAATGGCTAAAGTAAATGTTGGTCCCCTAGAGGATGAGACGGAGGAATTAATAATGGGGAACAGGGAAATGGCAAGACATAGAACAAATATTTTGTATCGGTCTTCACGGTAGAAGACACTAAAGCATTCCAATAGTGGATAATCAAGGGGCTATAGGGAGGGAGGAACAATCACTGTCGGTAAAATAATGGGACTAAAGGTGAACAACTCCCCTGGACCTGATGGTTTGCATCCTAGGCCCTAAAAGAAGTGGCTGCAGAAATAGTGGATTCATTGGTTGTAAGTTATCAAAATTCCCTGGATTCTGAGGAGGTCCCAGTTGCTTGGAAAACCGCAAATTTAACGCCCCTATTTAAATAAAGAAGCAGACAAAAAGCAGAAATACAATAGATCAGATAGCCTAACTCCTGTCGTTGGGAAAATGCTAGAGTCCATTATTAAGAAAGCAGTAGCAAGTCATTTGGAAAAGCATGATTCAATCAAGCATAGTCAGCTTGGTTGTATGAAAGGAAAATCGTGTTGGACAAATTTGTTGGAGTTCTTTGAGGATGTAACGTGCAGGGTGGATAAGGGGGAACCAGTGGATGTAGTGTTTTTGGATTTCCAGAAGGCATTCGATAAGGTGCCACATAAAAGGTTACTGCACAAGATAAAAGTTCATGGGGTTGGGGGTAATATATTTGCATGGATAGAGGATTGGCTAACTAACAGAGAGTCAAGATAAACAGGTCACATTCTGGTTGGCAAACAGTGACTAGTGGGGTACCGCAGGGATCAGTGCTGGGGCCTCAACTATTTACAATCTATATTAATGACTTGGATGAAGGGACCGCGTGTAATGTAACCAAGTTTGCTGATAATACAAAAATGGGTGGAAAAGCTCATTGTGAGGAGGACACAAAAAATCTGCAAAGATGGGTGGGAAAGCAAACAGGCTAAGTGAGTGGGCAAAAATGAGGCAGATGGAGTACAATGTGGGAAAATGTGAAGTTATCCACCTTGGCAGAAAAAAATAGAAAAGCAAATTCTAATTTAAATGGAGAAAAATTGCTAAATGTTGCAGTACAGAGGGACCTGGGGGTCCTTGTGCATGAAACACAAAAAGTTAGTATGCAGGTACAGCAAGTAATCAGGAAGGCAAATGGAATGTTGTCCTTTATTGCAAGGGGGATAGAGTATAAAAGCAGAGAAGTCCTGCTACAACTGTACAGGGTATTGGTGAGGCTAAATCTGGAGTACTGCATACAGTTTTGGTCTCCTTATTTAAGGAAGGATATACTTGCATTGGAGGCTGTTCAGAGAAGGTTCACTAGGTTGATTCTGGAAATGAGGGGTTTGATTTATGAAGATAGGTTTAACCTATACTCATTGAAGTTCAGGAGAAGGAGAGGTGATCTTATCGAAACATATAAGATAATGAGGTGGCTCGATAAAGTAGATGCAGAGAGGATATTTCCACTCATAGGGGAAACTAAAACTGGGGAGCATAGTCTCAGAATAAGGGGCCACCAATTTAAAACTGAGATGAGGAGGAATTTCTTCTCTCAGAGTTGTAAATTTGTGGAATTGTCTGCCCCAGAGAGCTGTGGAGGCTGGGTCATTGAATATATTTAAGACGGAGATAGACAGATTTTTGAGCAATAAGGGAATAAAGGGTTATGGGGAGCGGGCAGGGAAGTGGAGCTGAGTCCATGATCAGATCAGCATTCATCTTATTAAATGGCAGAGCAGGCTCGAGGGGCCGAATGGTCTACTCCTGCTCCTATTTCTTATGTGCTTATGTTCTTATGTTTAATCTCCTCTTAGCCTTCTCTGCTCCAAGGAGAACTAGTACAGCTTCTCCAGTCTATCCACGTAACTGTAATCCCTCACCAATATAATGACAACAAGTACAACTTTAACAGTATTAAATCACCATTTCAAACATCAGTACAACTCTCAGTCCTCACTTTCGGTCACATCATTGTGGCCAGTTCTCCCTGAATCTTAATAGGGTCCTTCATTAATATTTATCAGACACATTAACATTAAACATACACACAGAATCTTCAATTTAAGGATGAAAAGGCATGAGTTACAACTATACTGATAGTGAATACAGATCAAAACTCAAAACAATCGTGTTTAATGAAATCAACACTGTTGTGTTTTACTGGGAACATGTTCCTTTGGGAAGCATTACAGCCGTGAGACAGAGAATCTGCGGTCAGGACGAAGGTGAACTGGTAGCATTTGCCGTCATTCTGCCTTTGAAACTGACCGCAACTTTGGGGTTTGGCGCACGCACAGGTGCATATGCAAATCCCAAAGCTGCGGTCTGTCATTGACAGCTCCGAAATAGGCTGACACGTCGAAAACAAACACAAAACGAGGGGAAAGAGCTGAGGAGTGTCTTACCGTACTGAGTCCGGGTAGTGTAAAGATTGATCCCAGGACTGGAATCATGGAGAGAAATTCCGATACAAGTGGGAGAGTGCTCCTGGGAAAACAGTTGCATATTGGGAAGGTTTAATTAAATTGAATATTGTTTTTTTTTTAGACATTTTGTGTTTTCTATGTCTATAAACAGATTTATTTTCAATCTCAGGATGTGGGCAATATCAGTTGTCCTGAGGGGGTTGTGAAAACTATCTAATTCCAGAGGGCAGTTAAGTGCCAACCACATTGCTGTGGGTCTGGAGTCTTTTTTTATTTCAAAATATGCTTTATTCATATAAAAATTTGTACAGTACATTCAAAAGCAGTTCAGTACATTTAGCTGCGGTCAGCAATCCCATACACTACATTTGGGTGCTGACGGCAGTTCCGTTCGATACATTTCCTTGCTTTTCATTTCAAGTACAATTCGGTACAATACGGGATACATTGTAGTACATTCAACAAATGACATTACATGTGTCACTATACAGTACACGGTGTGGGTCTGGAGTCGCATTTTTTTTTCATTCTTGTCAGATCAACTCCAGCGCCAAAGATCACTTTGCGCTACTACATTTGATCTTAGCCAAAAGGCCGAGTGGGGAAACTGCACCGTTCCTGGAAGCACTGCAATACCAGGTCAGTGCATGGAGTGGATGGGGCAAGCCCCTGTTCCATCTCCCTGATCATATATTTTTTTTTTGCCAATTCTTGCCAGATCAACTCCAGCACCAAAGATAACTTTGCGCAATTTACACTTGATCTTAACCAAAAGGCCGAGAGGCGAAGTTGCACCGTTCCTGGAAGTATTGCAATACCAGGGCAAGCCGCTGACCCAGCTCCCTGTCCAAAAATCAATTCAATATCATGTCCCCATAGGGGATATTAAACTGATAAGAACAGATTTTTTTTTTAATTCGTTGCCAATCTTTCCAATTCTTTGTCAGATCAACTTGTCAGATCATAAACGCCAAAGGTCACCTTGCGCCCAAACAAAGATCACTCTGCGCCAATGATTTTGCTCTTAGCCAAAAGGCCTAGAGCCAAGGCTGCACCGTTCCTGGAAGTACTGCAATACCAGGTTCGTGCATGGAGTTGGATGGGGCATCCCCCACCCATCTCCATGGAAGTGGACAGGGCAAGCCCCCCACCCACCTCCTATTTCCAAAAAGCATAGGAGAACCACCTTCCTGATCCAGGGAGAACCACTTTCTGGTCATGGTTACTCCCCTGTCAGGTCAGTTACGCATGATCTTAGCCAAAAGGCCAAGAAGTGATCGGGTAAGGACAGCAGATTTCCTTCCCTAAAGGGCATTAATGAACCAGATGGGTTTTTAGTCAACCCAATAGCTTCATGGTCACGGTTACTGACACCAGGTTTTATTTTCCAGATTTCTTTTTCACTGAATTTAAATTCTGAAACTGCCCTGGTGCGATTGTGAACCCACCGTTCTACTAGATTACTAAACCCATAACGTAACCACTGCACTACCATTCATGTCTAATTATATGCAGGCATGTGATATGTTGGATCTACATGCGCATGTTTAATGACCAGGCTCGAGCCTCTCTGCGAATATTCTGATCCACACTGAGGCAGTCAGAGTTCAGATGGAGCATAGTGGTTCTGTTACTGGATCAGTAATCACAAGACCTGGACTAATGATCCGGAGACGTGAGTTCAAATCCCATCACGGCAGCTGGGGGGATTTGAATTCAGTTAATTAAATAAATCTGAAATAAAAAGCTAGTATCAGTAATGGTGACCATAAACTACTGGATTGTTGTAAAAACCCATCTGGTTCACTGATGTCCTTTAGGGAAGGAAATCTGCCGCCCTCACCTGGTCTGGTCCATATGTGACTCCAGACCCACAGCGATGTGGTTGACTCTTAACTGCCTTCTGCAGTTCAAGAAGGCAGCTCATTGCCACCTTCTCAATAAATTGAAGGCAATAAATGCCAGCATTCTGTGAATGAATTAGAAAAGAAGTTAATACATCACCCTCCAAGACCGATGTAAGAAATACAACATTGGCCCAGATTTTGCTGGAGCGGGCACCTTGCCCAGTTAGTTAGATCTTTTCTCTCACCCTCCTGCTCAAAATGTTTTTGCCCTGTAAGTTGCTGGAAGTGCGCACGGATAACAGCGCAGCGAGGGCAACGGGGCATCTGGGACCTCAGGGAACGATGGGAGACCAACCGTCTATCTCCATCGCAGATTTAAAGATAGAAAACCAGAGGAACAACGAAGAAGGAAGGTGAATTTGAGTTAAATTAAACATGGAAAGAGAAAGAAAGATAGAAAGATAGAAAATAGAAAGAGAGAAAGATAGAAAGAAAGGAGAGAAAGAAAAACCTTAAAGAAAATAACATTTTATAAATCACTAAAAATTTACTACGTATAGGAATGAAACTCCATGGTTTAAATTGTTCCCTTTCTGGGCTGGAGAAGTTGACTGACATTGCAGGAACATAAACCTGGTCACTTACAAGGTACTTATGCTGTTAAATGCCAGCCCTGGCTTTCTACGGCACGTTTAATGGGCAAACGCAGCGAATCCATGAAACTCACGGGAAGATTGAGGGCGAGCTGCTGATTTCACGAGGCTAGCAGCAGAGTGGCACAAATCGCCTAGCAACTTGCGGCGATTCGCAATTCACGGGGTATCGCTTCCTCGCCGCAAGTTGCTGGCCGATTTACACGTCAATAACGCCGTTCACCTCGCCGTGATTTTGGCAGCAAATTCTGGGCCATCTAACAGCCATCCCCCACCCCCCCCCCCACAACCCAAGCATGTCTAATAGAAATGAGTCTTACTTGAAGAGTAGAAAAAATCCGTAGCTTTCACAAAGCATGCCGACCACAGGCCACCGGAGCAGCACCAGCAGAATTCCGCCCAGGAAGAAGCTCGAGCCTTTTCGCTTCTGCCACTGGAAGAAGAATCGAAGCGTGTTCTGCAGCCCCATGATGAAGGGAAGGCCAGAAACAAAGAGGATCTGAGCAGGCCGAAGAAAAGCAAAACAAAACTCAGAGCAAACTCAGAGCTGGATTGTCGCGTCCAATTCTAGGCACCGCACCTTAGGAAGGACATGAAGGCTTTGGAAAGGCTACAGCAGAGATTTACTAGAAAGGTTCCAGGGATGAGGGATTACTGATACATGGATGGACTGGAGAAGCTGGTGTTGTTCTCCTTGGAGCAGAGAAGGCTAAGAGAAGATTTGATGGAGGTGCTTATAATCATGAAGGGTTTAGACCGAGTAGATAAAGAGAAACTGGTTCCAATGGCTGAAGGGTCGATAATGAGAGGGAACAGATTTAAGCTGATTGCAAAAGAACCACAGGCGACATGAGGAAAAACATTCTTACACAACGAGTGGTTAGGATTTGGCCTGCACTGTCTGATAGGGTGGTGGATACAGATTCAATAGTAGTAGCCTTCAAAAGGGAATTGGATAAGTATTTGAAGGAGAAAAAATTGCAGGGTTATGGGGAAAGAGCGGGGGGGTGGGACTAACTGGATTGCTCTTTGATAGAGCCGGTGCAGACTGGATGGGCCGAATGGCCTCCTTCTGTGCTGTACTATTCTATGATGCTATGATTCTAGGACATTTACAAGAATGGTACCAAAGATTAGTGAAGAGACTAGAGAAACTGAGATTGTTTTCTTTAGAGCAGTGAAGGTTAGGGGAAGATTTAGTAGAGGTGTTCAAAATTACCTGGGGGTTTTGATAGAAAAGATAGGGAGAAACTGTTTTCATTAGCAAGAGGGTCAGTAACCAAATGGCACAGATTTACGATAACTGGCAAAAGAAACAGGGCGGAGATGAGGAGAATATTTTTAAGAAGCGAGTTGCGATGATCTGGAATGCACTGCCTGAAAGGACGGTGGAAGCAGGTTCAGTGGTAATTTTCAAAAGGGAACTCGATAAGTACATAGGATTACACGGGATATACAGCACAGAAACAGGCAATTCGGCCCAACCAGTCCATGCTAGCGTTTATGCTCCACTCGAGCCTCCTCCCATCTTTCCTCCTCTAAATAACACTCTATTCCCTTCCCTCATACACTTGTCTAGCCTCCCCTTAAAGGCATCGATACTATACTTGAAAAGGGAATTGGATAAATACTCGAAGGAGAAGAAAATTGCAGGAATATGGAGAAAGAGTGCGGGAGTGAGACTAACTGGATTGGCTCCCAGTTAAACAACGTCTTGATTTCAAAATTCTCATTCTTGTTTACAAATTGCCCCTCCCTATCTCTGAGGAAAGACCAGGGGCGTGAGACTAATTCAATAGCTCTACCAAAGAGCTGGTACAGACAAGATGAGCCGAATGGCCTCCTTCTGTGCTGTACGATTCTATGAAACTGTAATGTATGTACATCAGGTATGCCCACCACCAGGGGGCACTACTGTCGGCGGTCCTAGGGTCATAGGTAAACTCGTGCTGGGCCCGGTATATAACCTGAACTTCACCTTTGTATCTTCACTTCTGGAAGCCATTAAAGACTGACCAGGTTACACCTGGTCACTGGCTCACAGTACGGAGTTCATTGTATCATTTCATACATTACAGAAGCACTGATCATATTTCATGGCTAATCTTTCCTGAAGATTTATAGACTTTGCGGGAAAACTAATGGATGAGATTAGTGAATATTTAGAATGGGGTAATCAGGGATAACGTGCACGGATTTTTAAAGGATTTGCATTTGACTGACCTTCGACCCTTGTTTCAAGAACTGTTTCCAAGTCGCTGTATTCTAATAATCTCCAAGTTTATACGAAGTGAATCTAATCAGGCCCAGGAGAGGTTCCACGCCACAAAATGATCTGAGAGGTGAAGTCCCCACAGAACGGGGACGGCTAAAAGAGTTACCCTGTATCTTTTAATTATATCATTATTTAGACACCTATGGCTAGGAATTTCCTGGTCCAGCTCCATCGCTGTAACGTTGCGGAAGTGAGACGGAAACCCCGTTTACGCACGCGAGGGGAGTTTCTGTCGCATTTCTGACGGAATGGGAGCAACTCGGAGAAAATTCCGGCCTGTGTGTAGGATTACATTAGATATAAGAACATAAGAACATAAGAATTAGGAACAGGAGTAGGCCATCTAGCTCCTCGAGCCTGCTCCGCCATTCAACAAGATCATGGCTGATCTGGTCATGGACTCAGCTCCACTTACCCGCCCTCTCCCCGTAACCCTTAATTCCCTTATTGCTTAAAAATCGATCTATCTTTGACTTGAAAACATTCAATGAGCCAGCCTCAACTGCTTCCTTGGGCAGAGAATTCCACAGATTCACAACCCTCTGGGAGAAGAAATTCCTTCTCAACTGGATTTTAAATTGGCTCCTCCATATTTTGAGGCTGTGCCCCCTAGTTCTAGTCTCCCCCACCAATGGAAACAACCTCTCTGCCTCTATCTTGTCTATCCCTTTCATGATTTTAAATGTTTCTATAAGATCACCCCTCATCCTTCTGAACTCCAAAGAGTAAAGACCCAGTCTACTCAATCTATCATCATAAGTTAACCCCCTCATTTCTCGAATCAGCCTAGTGAATCGTCTCTCTACCCCTTCCAAAGCTATTATATCCTTCCTTAAGTAAGGTGACCAAAACTGCACGCAGTACTCCAGGTGCGGCCTTACCAATACCTTATACAGTTGCAGCAACACCTCCCTGCTTTTGTACTCCATCCCTTTCGTAATGAAGTCCAACATTCCATTTGCCTTCCTGATTACCTGCTGCACCTGCAAACTAACCTTTTGGGATTCATGCACAAGGACCCCCAGGTCCCTCTGCACCACAGCATGTTGTAATTTTTCCCCATTCAAATAATATTCCCTTTTACTGGTTTTTTTCCCAAGGTGGATGACCTCACACTTTCCGACATTGTATTCCATCTGCCAAACCTTAGCCCATTCGCTTAACCTATCCAAATCTCCTTGTAGCCTCTCTGAGTCCTCTACACAACCCGCTTTCCCACTAATCTTTGTGTCATCTGCAAATTTTGTTGCACTACACTCTGTCCCCTCCTCTAGGTCATCTATGTATATTGTAAACAGTTGTGGTCCCAGCACTGAACCCTGTGGCACACCACTAACCACTGATTTCCAACCGGAAAAGGACCCATTCATCCCGACTCTCTGCTTTCTGTTCGCCAGCCAATTCTCTATCCATGCTAATACATTTCCTCTGACTCTGCATACCTTTATCTTCTGCAGTAACCTTTTGTGTGGCACCTTATCGAATGCCTTTTGGAAATCTAAATACACCACATCCATCGGTACACCTCTATCCACCATGCTTTTTATATCCTCAAAGAATTCCAGTAAGTTAGTTAAACATGATTTCCATTTCATGAATCCATGCTGCGTCTGCTTGATTGCACTATTCCTATCCAGATGTCTCACTATTTCTTCCTTAATGATAGTTTCAAGCATTTTCCCCACTACAGATGTTAAACTAACCGGCCTATAGTTACCTGCCTTTTGTCTGCCTCCTTTTTTAAACAGAGGCGTTACATTAGCTGCTCTCCAATCCGCTGGTACCTCCCCAGAGTCCAGAGAATTTTGATAGATTATAACAAATGCATCTGCTATAACTTCCGCCATCTCTTTTAATACCCTGGGATGCATTTCATCAGGACCAGGGGACTTGTCTACCTTCAATCCCATTAGTCTGTCCAGCACTACCTCCCTAGTGATAGTGATCATCTCAAGGTCCTCCCTTCCCACATTCCTATGACCAGCAATTTTTGGCATGGTTTTTGTGTCTTCCACTGTGAAGACGGAAGCAAAATAATTGTTTAAGGTCTCAGCCATTTCCACATTTCCCATTATTAAATCCCCCTTTTCATCTTCTAAGAGACCAACATTTACTTTAGTCACTCTTTTCCGTTTTATATATCTGTAAAAGCTTTTATTATCTGTTTTTATGTTTTGCGCAAGTTTACCTTCGTAATCTATCTTCCCTTTCTTTATTGCTTTTTTAGTCATTCTTTGCTGTTGCTTAAAATCTTCCCAATCCTCTAGTTTCCCACTAACCTTGGCCACCTTATACGCATTGGTCTTTGATTTGATACTTTCCTTTATTTCCTTGGTTATCCACGGCTGGTTACCTCTTCTCTTGCCGCCCTTCTTTTTCACTGGAATATATTTTTGTTGCGCATTATGAAAGAGCTCCTTAAAAGTCCTCCACTGTTCCTCAATTGTGCCACCGTTTAGTCCTTGTTTCCAGTCTACTTTAGCCAACTTTGCCCTCATCCCACTGTAGTCCCCTTTGTTTAAGCATAGTACTCTCGTTTCTGACACAACTTCCTCATCCACAATCTGTATTACAAATTCAACCATATTGTGATCACTCATTCCGAGAGGATCTTTTACGAGGAGATCGTTTATTTTTCCTGTCTCGTTACACAGGACCAGATCCAAAATGGCTTGCTCCCTTGTAGGCTCTGTTACATACTGTTCTAAGAAACAATCCCGTATGCATTCTATGAATTCCTCCTCCAGGCTACCCCCTGCGATTTGATTTGACCAATCGATATGTAGGTTAAAATCCCCCATAACTACTGCCATTCCTTTTTCACATGCCTCCATTATTCCCTTGATTATTGCCCACCCCACCATGAAGTTATTATTTGGGGGCCTATAAACTACGCCGACCAGTGACTTTTCCCCCTTACTATCTCTAATCTCCACCCACAATGATTCAACATTTTGTTCATTGGAGCCAATATCATCCCTCACAACTGCCCTGATATCATCCCTTATTAACAGAGCTACCCCACCTCCCTTCCCTTCCTGCCTATCTTTCCGAATCGTCAGATACCTCTGTACGTTTAATTCCCAGTCCTGGCCACCTTGCAACCATGTCTCTGTAATGGCCACCAAATCATACCCATTTGTAATGATTTGTGCCGTCAACTCATTTACTTTATTTCTAATGCTGCGTGCATTTAGGTAGAGTGTTTTCATCCTAGTTTTTAAACCATGATTTTTAGTTTTTACCCCTTCTGCAGCCCTTTTATATTCAGTGGTCCTTTTTGTTTCTTGCCTTTGGTTTCTCTGCCCTCCACTTTTACTCATCTCTTTTCTGTCTTTTGTTTTTGTCTCCTTTTTGTTTCCCTCTGTCTCCCTGTACTGGTTCCCATCCCCCTGCCATATTAGTTTAACTCTTCACCAACAGCACTAGCAAACACTCCCCCTAGGACATTGGTTCTGTTCCTGCCCAAGTGCAGACCGTCCGGTTTGTACTGGTCCCACCTCCCCCAGAACCTGTTCCAATGCCCCACGAATTTGAATCCCTCCCTGTTGCACCACTGCTCAAGCCACGTATTCATCTGCGATTCCTACTCTGACTAGCACGTGGCACTGGTAGCAATCCCGAGATTACTACTTTTGAGGTCCTACTTTTTAATTTAACTCCTAGCTCCTTAAATTTGTCTCGTAGGACCTTATCCCTTTTTTTACCTATGTCGTTGGTACCAATGTGCACCACGACAACTGGCTGTTCTCCCTCCCTTTTTAGAATGTCCTGCACTCGCTCGGAGACATCCTTGACCCTTGCACCAGGGAGGCAACATACCATCCTGGACTCTCGATTGCGGCCGCAGAAACGCCTATCTATTCCCCTTATGATTGAATCCCCTATCACTATCGCTCTCCCACTCTTTTTTATGCCCTCCTGTACAACAGAGCCAGCCACGGTGCCATGAACTTGGCTGCTGTTGCTCTCCCCTAATATACAGCACAGAAACAGGCTATTTGGCTCAACCAGTCCATGCCAGCGTTGAAAAAAGGCTGAGGGGTGACCTAATAGAGGTCTTTAAATTTATGAAAGGTTTTGATAGAGTGGATGCAGAGAAAATATTTCCACTTGTGGGGAAGAGCAAAACTAGAGGCCATCAATAATCAATGTAAGATCGTCACCAAGAAATCCAAAAGGAATTCAGAAGAAACGTCTTTACCCAAAAAGTGATGTGTCTGTGGAAATCTCTACCACAGTGGGTGGTTGAAGCGAATAGAAACATAGAAACATAGAAATTAGGTGCAGGAGCAGACCATTCTGCCCTTCGAGCCTGCACTGCCATTCAATAAGATCATGGCTGATCATTCAACCTCAGTACCTCTTTCCTGCTTTCTCTCCAAATCCCTTGACCCCTTTGGCCGCAAGGGCCATATCTAATTCCCTTTTGAATATATCTAACGAACTGGCCCCAACAACTCTCTGCGGTAGAGCATTCCACAGGTTAACCACTCTCTGAGTGAAGAGGTTTCTCCTCATCTCAGTCCTAAATGGCTTACCCTTATTCTTAGACTGTGACCCCTGGTTCTGGACTTCCCCAACATTGGGAACATTCTTCCTGCCTCTAACCTGTCCAATCCCATCAGAATTTTATATGTTTCTATGAGATTCCCTTTCATTCTTCTAAACTCCAGTAGATACAAGCCCAGTTGATCCAATCTCTCCTCATATGTCAGTCCTGCCATCCCGGGAATCAATCTGGTGAACCTTCGTTGCACTCCCTCAATAGCAAGAATGTCCGCCCTCAGATTAGGGGACCAAAACTTAACACAATATTCCAGGTGTGGCCTCACTAAGGCTCTGTACAACTGCAGTAAGACCTCCGTGCTCCTATACTCAAATCCTCCAGCTATGAAGGCCAACATGCCATTTGCGTTCTTCACCGCCTGCTGTACCTGCATGCCAAACTTCAATGAATGATGTACCATGACACCCAGGTCTCGTTGCACCTCCCCTTTTCCTAATCTGTCACCATTCAGATAATATTATGTCTTCCTGTTTTTGCCCCCAAAGTTGATAACCTCACATTTATCCACATTATACTGCATCTGCCATGCATTTGCCCACTCACCTAACCTGTTCAAGTCACCCTGCAGTCTCTTAGCATCCTTGTCACAGCTCACATTGCCACCCAGCTTAGTGTCATCTGCAAACTTGGAGATATTACATTCAATTCCTTCATCTAAATCATTGATGTATATTGTAAATAGCTGGGGTCCCAGCACTGAACCTTGCGGCACCCCACTGGTCACTGCCTGCCATTCTGAAAAGGACCCATTTATTCTGACTCTCTGCTTCCTGTCTGCCAACCAGTTCTCTATCCACGTCAATACATTATTATATTACCACCTCGATAGTATAGGTGCATTTAAGGGGAGGCTCGACAAGCATTTGAGGCAGAAGGGAACAGAGGGTTAAGCTGATAGATTTAGATGAGGAAAGACGGGAGGAGGCTCGAGTGGAGCATAAACGCCGGCATGAACTGGTTGGGCCGAATGGCCTGATTCTGTGCCCTATATCTTATGTAATCCTAGGTTACATCTTCAGGTCATTTTATCCTTGACTACTTTATCTCCCTTGTGTTAGATCATACCCATGGGTGGGCCCCAGCTTCCAAACCTTCAAGAGCGAATATTTTTGTCTTGAAATCTGGGAACGGTTTCAATAATTCCCCCAGGCAAACAAACCATATCCCGTTCGGTAATTGGCATTAGGCATTTTGCCTCTGGAGGAACTCCTTATCAGTCTTCGAATGTGGTAGAACACTGTGAGACCGCATTTATAACATGAAATTAATTTATTTAACAATGGACAGACGATTTAACAGTGATCAAACATGGTTATATATTTACTGTAGAATGTGTTTGACTTAACTCAGTACAGCCAAAATAACAAAAGGAAAATCGAAGAACTAATCTAATCGGTTATATACACGGGATTTCTGATTTCACCTGGAATTCAAAACTGTCACACTGTTCTTCACCCGAGGTCATTCCGTTCTGCCCTTTCTTGTGATTCTCCTGTGAGCTGCCAACCCGAAAACTCCTCAACCCCCAGACATTTTGTAAAGGAGAATACTCACGTTTCCAAATCCCAGCAGCACTCTGTCAAAATACAGGAGGACACCAAACAGAAGGAAGAACACGCCGAATCCCATCAATCCCACTCCGATCCCTACGAGGGAAATTGCACATCCATTTGAAAGATCCACTCCCGTGTTTTCGAAACTCCTTAAGATGTAAACTTATTTCCAAAAATGCAATCACTTCTATAGTGGACAAGCCACGCCCATCAACGTGCCACTCTGGGACACGGCGGCCAACATTCACGCGGCCGGTATCGACCCGCTGTCCAGACAGACGGAATTGTGGGACGCACGCAACATAAAGAACCGTCATCACTGACCCCACAGCAGAGGTCGCTGGCCTCGACCTCCCTCGGAGACAGTGGGCAGCGAGCGCTCAACCCAATCCGCGCGGGGCACGGACGATGCGGCCCCCTGCTCCACACCTGGAAGGTGAGGGACGGCCCGCAGTGCGACTGTGGCCTTGAGTCCCGAACCACTAAACACGTCACATCGACCTGCTCACTAAGATCTGTGGCGGGAGGCACCTCATTTCTCCACTTGGCATCTCAGGAGGCCGTCGAATGGAGAGCCAAATCAGATCTCCCATTATAAGCATTTCCCATCATACGAAACAACTAGAGTACCACTAGGTGCCTTTGTGCTGTGAAGATGATTAAACTGAGCAGCAGCGCTGAATGGTACTGTAGCAATTTTCATGGGAAACACCTCAGGAAATGGGACCACAGTACTAAACCCCTAGGATTAGGAGACAATACTCCAAATAGTGAACCAATCGCAGCTATCTGGTACACAGGCTTTAGGGATCAAACCCTCGTTTCATAGACCGGAACAAAAGTTTGCTAAGATCTGAATGTTGGTCAGTTCATCTCGTTACCTGATGGCCCGCTGTGTTTATTGTAATGAGAGGTTAATAATTGTGTCGTTTGCTGTAATGAGAGCAGACAGCACACCACAGAAAGGGTTTCTACCCACTTGACTACACATGATTCCTTATCAGAGCATAAGGACATAAGAATTAGGAGCGGGAGTAGGCCATAAGGCCTCTTGAGCCTTCTCCGCCATTTAATACAATCATGGCTGATCTTCGACCTCAACTCCACTTGCCCGCCCGATCTCCTTATCCCTTGATTCCCCGAGAGTCCCAAGGGGCTGAAATTCAGCTTCCCGAAAATGCCTGTTACCGTTGGAAAGCAGCGGCCACGTAGCGGGGGTCGAACGGCCACCGCTCGCAAAATTCTCCGAGGTGGTTTTTCCACTGGTCCCCACTTCCGCTCCGCTGTTGCCGACCCCTCCTGAGTACGTCACCAAAGCGCGCACTGCCGATCTCCCACACCTCACCGAAATTCAGGGCAAAAAAATCTTCGGGCCGGCGAGCGGTGCCCCCGACAGCTATTTCCGTTGGTGCATTGTGTTCGACGTGTGTGCGACATGGCCGCGGGGGTTATTCAAGGGGAGGGCGCACTGCCGCGGCCGCCATTTTGTTTTTTTTGTCGGCTGACTGCCAGGTCGGTTCGACAAGTATTGCCCCCCCCCCCGGGTTCGGTCGGGCTGCAGCCTGGCACCTCATCTTGGGTGCCAGGCCGTTGGCCAGGCCCAAACCCTCCCAGTGGACCTAACGAATCTAATCGCAGAGCTCACAGCGGCCTGCCCCTTTAAGTGAAGGAGGGAGAGGTGTTGACGCACACGCGTCATGACATCATCAGCGCCAGGCTGGAGACTCTGCCCCTCTAGAGTGCTCACCGCCACACTACTGCCCCCATCATGACCAACTTCCGGTCTGCCGGGAAAAAAAGCCAAAAAGCGGAATTTCGCTCAAGGGGGCCACTTCATTCCCCGCGGCGGTGAAAACACATCAGAAGCGGTAGGTGCAACCTGTTTCGGGCGGACTTGAATTTCTACCCCCAAATATCTACGTATCTCAACCTTGAATAGACTCAACGACTCAGCATCCATTACCCTCTGAGGTAGAGAATTCAAAGATTCACACAACCCCGAGTGGAGAACTTTCTCCTCACCTGAGCCTAAATGCTCATCATGAGACTAAGACCCCTAGCTCTAGACTCTCCAGACAGGGGAAACAACCTCTCAGCATTTACCCTGTATTGTGTGCGTACTCCTTTACCTCACTGGATTGGAGGGATTAGCACTCATCATCATCATCATCATAGGCAGTCCCTCGAAACGAGGATGACCCATTTCCACACCAAAAAGTGATGAGTTCACAGGTGTTTCAATGAAGGATCTAATATTCCAGGTCCTAAACTCCAATTGAGGGGGTGGAAGATGCCTGTGCGTGGATTTTTTTTAACGTGGGGTGGCCGTTGCACACCAGCCACCACACGGGCTTGACAGAGCTAGGTCTTGGTCCGGTGGCAAGGGTTACCCAAGACGACTGGAGACCAGCTCGGTTGCACGGGCCTAGTGCGCGCACATATAGCAGTGTGGACTGGCCCGTGCTGCCCCTGGGCCCTCGCCTCTTCTGGCCCTGAACTCGCGCCTCTCTTGGGCCCCGATCACACTAAGTATTAGAGGAACTCCATCAGGCTCGAGATTGGAGATGGCATTATCAATGGCTGTGCAATTATTCTAAACATGTGTGTGCCGATTGCATGCTTGCTGTGTGGGTCCTTACTGTGTGCAGATCGTTTTCCTTGCACATGTCCTTTACTTAGTATTATCAGGTAAGGTAGAATAGTGGTTATGTTACTGGATGAGTAATCCAGAGGTCTGGAGTAATGATGCGGAGACATGAGTTCAAATCCCACCACGGCAGCTGGGGCAATTTTTAATTCAGTTAATTAAATAAATCTGGAATTTTAAAAGAGTTAGTTTGAGTAATGGTGACCATGAAACTACTGGACTGTTGTAAAAACCCAACTGGTTCATTAATGCCTTTTCGGGAAGGAAATCTGCCGCCCTTACCTGGCCTGGCCTATATGTGACTCCAGACCCACAGCAATGTGGTTGACTCTTTAACTGCTCTCTGAAATGGCCCAGCGAGACACTCAGTTGGCTCACCACCACCTTCTCAAGGGCAATTAGGGACAGACAATAAATGCCGGCCTTGCCAGCAATGCCCACACCCCGTGAAGGAATACATTTTTAAAAGTTTGTACATGTACTTACTGTGTGCAGATCCTTTCCTTTAAACTGTTCTTGTGATCTGGACAATGCTGGCAAGGCCGACATTTATGGTCCATCTCTAGTCGCCCTGAAAAGTTAAAGCGGCCATGGGACACCTGATTAACCTGCTGCAGTCCTTGTGCTAATGGTCCTCCTACAATGGTGTGAGATGGGGAGTTCTAGCATACTGAGCCAGCAACAATGAAGAAACGGTGATATATAACTTGTATTTATATAGCGCCTTTAACATAATGAAACGCCCCAAGGCGCTTCTCAGGAGTGTTATGAGATAAAGAAATTTGACACCGAGCCACAAAACGTAGAGATTAGTTCAGATGACCAAAAGCTTGTTTTAAGGAGCATCGTGAAGGAGGAAAGAGAGGCAGAGAGGCGGAGAGGTTTAGGCAGGGAGTTCCAGAGCTTGGGGCCCAGGCAACAGAAGACACGCCTACCAATGGTTGAGCGATTATAATCAGGGATGCTCAAGAGGGTCGAATTAAAGGAGCACAGACATCTCGGGGGGGGTTGTGGGGCTGGAGGAGATTACAGAGATAGCGAGTGGTGAGGCCATGGAGGGATTTGAAAATAAGGATGAGAATTTTGAAATCGAGGCATTGCATAACCGGAAGCCAATGTAGGTCAGCGAGCACAGAGGGCGATGGGTGAGCGGGACTTGGTGCGAGTTAGCACACGGGCAGCTGAGTTTTGGATCACCTCTAGTTTACATGGGGTAGAATGTGGGAGGTCAGCCAGGAGTGCGTTGTTGGAATAGTCAAGTCTCGAGGTAACTACAGTCAAACAGCTTTCTGGCAATTCACTATCTGGGCTCGAGCAGGACTTGAGTGAAGTACAGTACTGAAAGGGCATCCATGGAACATCTCTTTTTTTTTAAATTCGTAGCCAATCTTTCCAATTCTTTGTCAAATCACAAACGCCAGAGGTCACCTTGCACACATCAAGGATCACTCTGCGCCAATGCTCTTAGCCAAAAGGCCGAGAGCCACTGCACCGTTCCTGGAAGTACTGCAATACCAGGTTCGTGCCATGGAGGTGGATGGGTCAGGCCCCCCACACACCTCCGTGGAGGTGGGTGGGCATCTCTTAACCCCGTTAAACAGTGCCAGCTGTGTAAGAATCAGTGACTGCAGTAGAGGAGGCAAGGAAAGAAAGATTTTAAATCCTGTTAATCACACCAAACACTTAGACAAACATAACACAGGTGGGCGTCATGCTCTGGAGCTTACAGTCGGAAGCCTGCCTCTGATTTCAGGTTGGTGATTTCCAGGTCACTGAAGGCTGCTGGAACTCCAAGCACAAATCAACAGCTCCAGAGCCGTTCAGTCATTCACAGAACTACAACCTCCCACAACACCCCCTTGCCTACCGTACCCCTCCTTCGTCATTACTTACTCTGCGTGTCTGTTAAGGAAATCATTTTCTTTTTAAGTGTATTTCTTTTCAAAGTAGAGGGGAAAAAAATTAATATTTAATGAGGATTCCGACGGCCTCCCAAGCTCGCCCGGTGAGTCGTTGCAAAATGTGACCCTTGGTTCGAACCACAAGGCAGATCTAATGTGAAAGTACCGACTGAGCAATCACACTCTGAGGATGGAGGCAAAAGTCCACGCCACTGTTCCAGACACATAAACCTCAATAATCAGAATTCTTCATCATAAACCCCAGTCATCAGCCCGGGACACGCAGTCAGTGCGGAGGTCATAATATGACTCAGACCTGGCTGGATACAAAAACACACACACACACACACACAATCCAGTTTTGCTCCATAACAAATCCAGTCAGAAACACATCATCAGGCGCCCCCTACTGGTTCCGTCAGTACATCACGAAACTACAAGAAAGGTTTAGACGAACCTTTGGCCCATTTGCTCCCATCCCATCAGAATTCCAACCTTTCCATCTTCCTATTGCTGTGTCCAACTGTTCCGTAAAGAGGTTGTGATGTAAACTTGAGGTCATCCAAAACACTGCAGCCCGTGTCCTAACTCACACCAAGTCCCGTTCACCCATCACCCCCCTGTACTCACTCACTTACATTGGCTTCCAGTTAAGCAATGTCTCGCATTTTAAAATTCTCATCCTTATTTTCAAATCCCTCCATGGCCTCGCCCCTCCCTATCTCTGTAATCTCCTCCAGCCCCACAACCCCCCCGAGATCTCTGCACTCCTCTAATTCTGCCCTCTTCAGCATCCCTGATTATAATCGCTCCACCATCGGTGGCTGTGCCTTCAGCTGCCTGGGCCCCAAGCTCTGGAACTCCCTCCCTAAACCTCTCTGCCTCTTTTTCCCATTACGCTCCTTAAAACTTACCTCTTTAACCAAGCTTTTGCTGATCTGCCCTAATTTCTCCTTATGTGGCTCGGTGTCAAATTTTGTTTTATAACACCCCTGTGAAGCGCCTTGGGAAGATTTACTACGTTAAAGGTTTATGTTGTTGTTGTCTTTCCTGTTAGCCCACTGATGAAATTCTCTGTAAAGAAATACCGTCTTCCACCTGGTCTACACGTGCCCTTCACAATCCCGGACTCGCCTGATATCCCTGTCCCCCCAATTATCCTGGGTTTATTTTCTCTATCCCATTAATTATCTTATATACCTCATCATCATCATCATAGGCGTTCCCTCGAACGAGGGTGACTTGCTTCCACATGGGGTTCACAGATGTTTCAATGAAGGACTCGATGGTCCAGTCCTGAACTCCAATTGAGGGGGTGGAAGATCCCTGTGTGTGGATTGTTTTAACGTGTGGTGACCGTTGCACATCAGTCACCACATGGGCTTGACAAAGCTAGGTCTTTATCCAGTGGCAAGGGTTAACCAGGATGACTGGAGACCTGCTCTGCTGCACGGATCTAATGCACACACATATCGCAGTGTGGGCTGGTCCGTGCTGCCCCTGGCTCTTCTGGGTCCCGTACCCTCATTTGCCGCACATCCGCCATGATCTCTCACTGCTCTTCCGCCACAAACATTCGCTACACCTCATATTCCTCATGTACTCTCATTAAGGCTGTAGTTAGCTAGCTTCTCAAGTCCTCGGAGCCTCTTCTACTGACACTGAGGATCAACTAAATTGCTCTTCTCTGCCCCTCTCGCACTTGGTGCCCGCTTTATATTGAAATGACCATGACTGCACACAGTACGCCAGGATTTTAAGGTATAGTCGGAACAGGATATATAATATGGAAATTAATCTGTTTGGTTAATTGAGTTGGAATCCTAATAACTAGTAAGCAAATGGTAATGGGTAGCAATTTTCAAATATACGTTCCCACATTGCAACAGTAACTGCACTGCAAAAAAGTACTTCATTGGCTGTAAATTGCTTTCAGACATCCGGTGGTCTTGAAAGGCGCTATATAAATCCAAGTCTTTCTTTCTTTACACAATGGCCCAAATTTTGCTGGAGCGGGACATCTCAGGGCGTACCCCAGTTATAGTTAGACTTTTTCCTCTCACCTTTCAGCTCAACAATGTTTTGCGCTATAACTTGCATCTGGGATCTGAGTGAACAGGACCAACAGTCTATCTCCTTAACCAATGACATTTGAGGATTGAGGAAGAAACGGGGAAACAACGGAGAAGGAAATGCGTGAAGATTTACACATTAATAACGGCAAGCACCACTTAAACTCGCGGTTATTTGGCAGCAAAATCTGGGCCATTGTAGTTCTGTGACAATTCACGGCGATGCACGCCGCAGTGTGAAGACGCTCAAAGGGACCTCTAGTGGTTGCAGGACAAACTACCATCTTAACATAGTATATTATTCATCTCTCATCATCCTCTTCACGTTAATTTTATGAAAAGATTTAACTTAACCTCTGATGCCATTTGGCCCGCCTTCCAGCTCTGTGACATTACCAACCTGGTAAATGCTTTACATTCGATTGTATGGAATACTTTAGTGCACCATTGAGGGACTGCTTCTTTGTCAGAGGTGCCATCCTGCAGATGGGAAGTTAAACCAAAACCCTGTTTGCCTATTCTAACAATCTCAGAATAATTCATTAGGTTCAACTCACAGAATAAATTAATATGAAAATCAATGACTAATCTAAATTATGCTAGCTTCCATATAATTTTACTTCCTCTAATAAATGTAAATCAGTAGCTTAGCCTGAGGTACATAGCCTATGAAAATGATGTAATTCTGTTGAATTAAATTAGATCAGGAGTTTCTGGTGGAATCCATACTCTTTTTAGGTGTTTGCAACAGGATTCACTATGTGCTCTGTGCCACACTATCTCAGGTAGTTCATATATCAGGTCAAGTTTCAATATGCAGGAAGCTGACTTGTGCAGGAGCATGAATAAAGATAATCGCGGAGAGTCCAAATTGCAACAAGCCACCTCACTGCTCTTTGTGTGGGAAACACTGGGATAATTCAATGGCATGACGTGGTGTTATATAAATATAAGTCTTTCTTGCTGAAAAGGAGCAAGCAGAAGAAATGGCAAAACAATAGGGGTGTTCATGGCCAAAGAGCTCCCAACAATACATTAAAATGTCTATATATTCATGCACTTTTAAAAAAACACGATTTGCATGACAAAATGGCTTGGCAATTATTTTATCAGATGTAGAGGGTGCATAAATAAGCATCAAAACTGGTATATCCCTTGAAGCTTATCTCAAGCAAACAGTCAGCCATGGCCCAATGGGTAACACTCGCGCCCCTGAGTCAGAATGTTGTGGGTTCAAATCCCCCTCCAGAGACCCGAGCACAAAAATCTAGGCCGACACTCCCAGTGCAGTGCTGAGGGAGTGCTGCACTGTCGGAGGTGCCGTCTTTCGGATGAGATGTTAAACCGAGGCTCCGCCTGCTCTCTCAGGTGGATGTAAAAGATCCCATGGCACTGTTTCGAAGAAGAGCAGGGGAATTTGTCCTGGGGCCAATATTTATCCCTCAATTAACATCACTACAAAACAGATGATCTGGTCATTATCACATTGCTGTTGTGGGAGCTTGCTGTGCGCAAATTTTTCTACCGCGTTTCCTACATTACAACAGTGACTGCACTTCAAAAATTACTTCATTGGCTGTAAAGCGCTTTGGGGCATCCTGAGGTCGTGAAAGGTGCTACATAAATGCAAGTCTATTGTTTTACTTCAAACACGACAGATTTGTAAAAGCCGAACACTTGAGACTTATTTTTACGTATTTATTTTTTTATTCTGGTTAGTTTTGATATTTTTCATAATAATTTTTGATATTTCTTTATTACAATACATTGATGTACATGGTAGGGTATAACTCTTGTCTAAATTCCCAACCAACCAAAGTGAGCTATAAAACAATGCCTTTCCCTCTCTCCCCCCCACCCCCTTCGACACACATTAGCAGTCACGCAATAAACAGCTTACAGTCTATGAAAAATATCCTGCTTTAACAAATAGGGAATGGGAATAAAACAGGTTAAAGAAACACAGTGTCATGAGGTTTACACGTGTCACATTCTTGATCCTTTTTACCTTCTCTCGTCTCGAGCCGTTAACGGTAAAGTTACCCAGCCCCTTGGCGAGACGCCCTCCTTTGAACAGGAGGTATGGTTGCTGCAGCCCAGCATTCCTTCCCCCGAGTCCTAGGGTTGTCCGACATTTCAATTCACAAGATTGCACTGCAACCAGCAGTTCCCTTTGGTGTGGTCAGGAATGCGTGGGGCGGGGTGGGGAGGGGGAAGCAGAGCAGGCCGGAACGGCCCATGGTTTTTTTGTTGAAACTACCCTCCCTCGTCTGAAGAAGATAGAAGAGTTACGTGAAAGAATCAAAGTGTGGGTAAGCTACAGGAGCGGGGCAATATTTGGATTGAAGCCCAGAGCTCCACGCAGAGTGAATGTATCGCACCTGGAGCTGTGGTACAAATGCTAGTAAGTGGTACCATCCTGAAACCATCTAGGCTGGAGAGGAGGTGGCCACCAAAGTGGAGCCATCACTAATCAGCATGCCCTGCTAGGAAGCCTCCGCTTGTAGGTGGCAAGTCAGGGCAGGATTGGACTCTCGTGGTCAATGCTCCTTGTCTGGACTGCACGCATGAAGAGTGGTCAACTTGAGGGAGGCACTGACACCTGTGGAGCTGTAACCAAGTATGAAACACTGCTGACCTCAGGAGGGAGTGGAGGGTGTACGAGAGAGACAGTGTATGTCTGGTAGGAGCTGTGTCAGTCGAACATCCAGATTGAGCTACAAAGGGAAACCTGGATGCTGGGCAATGGTCCTCAATGCGTCGGGGTTAGTGGAGGCCACAGACATGGCTTGGTTTGAGTCAATGGATGACCACTCATTCACCTTGTACTCTGTGCGCACTCCTGGCCTGAGGCAACCGGTATAATATATGCGCAGCTGTGAGTTAGGCTCACAGGCTGGTATGGTTGCTGAGTTGGGAGTGGCTTAGCCAGTCACGTGACGTTCACAAGACTCAATAAAACCCCAGCCAGGTGGGTTCAGGGAAATCCACGATGTGGTAGGTGCTTGTGAGCCTGGTGGATGAACTGGTAATGTGTAGTGTGATTGTTAAACCTTTGTTAATAAACCAACTAGTTCTTAATAGCGATGTGTTGCTATGAATTCTTAAGCAAAGAACCCATACATTACAGCCGGAAATATTGACAACAGCCAAATATAGGCCGCAGAGTCGTCGCTAGCTGCAAATGCTTCACAAGCGACGATAGCCTCACGGGCGGTTATATTAGGAGGGAAACAGAACGAGAAGAGCTCCTAGTGATCCTCAGTTTGGCCTGTTGGGGAGTTTTTGTGCTTGGACTTGACAAAGGGTCTCAACCACTTTATAACCATGAGAAGACAGTGCCTCCCTGGTAATCACTGAGTGCATGGAGCTTCTCACCATTAACTCCCCGTCACAAACAGCTTTATAAATATTACATTCTTGTTTGGACTAAATCACGTACAAAAAATCTACATTTCCTTGGCTAGCCTCTCCTTAAGGATGTGCTTTGCTTGCCCAAATCAAATTGAAATTGAAATTGTACCTTCTCAGCTCACTGATCTGGCTGTAGGTGTTTTGAGAAGGTGGCCAGAACGGGCCGATTGCTGTAGATCAGTCTGCCCTGGGGTATTGCTGAGATATTACACGAGCAGAAAGCGAGGCCAGAATCAAAGTGCAACGAACATGAAGGGGATTGGATAGTGATTTAAAATACATCTGCTGGATTTAGTCACTGGTTAACATTACAATGGCCAAAATGGCATTTCCGATCCGAGTGTTCCCAGACAGTGCATTGTATAGCACAGACAGCATCGCGCGCACACTGGCCTGGCCCGGTTTCACAGGTCACAAGTCAATTACTGTTTCGTTAAACCCTAACCCACATCTCACCTCCCAGTCCAGTCCCCTGCCTCAATTCACATCCTCTAACCCAATTTACAACCTTTCCCCTACCCATTCCCCGCCCTCCCCAACCTAGTTTCCCTCGTTCCCCTTGTCCAGTTCACATCCTCATCCCAAATCACATTTCCCCCATCACTTATCTTGCTTGTTCTTTAGCCCAGTTCCACATCCCCCCAGCCCAGGGCAGCACCCTTGCGTGGGGGTCTCCCTAGCTCCTTGGTCTCTCAACGCTGGCCCCCTATGGCCCCCGTTTCTCCCCTGGTTATTTTGATTGCTAGTTCCAGTATCCTCAACATCGCTTGTGCTAGTGATCGAGCCGAGGCCTCTGCGACGCGATACTTCTGAATGAAACTGAGAGAGAACCAAAGACGGACCATGCTCCTTCACTTCAGTGCATCATGGAACCAATTCCCACAACAACAGACTGGAACAAGAGTGTCATGAGTCACTGAAGCCTCCAGATACACCATGTCGCTCACAAAGTCCTGTCGCAAAAAAACCTCATCAAGTAACAGTTAACAGCGACTTCATGTAGTCACAACGGATTGAAACCACGCACAGTCACAAGTGCTGGAGCAACTTACATTTAAACAAACCCCAAATTCCAGATTCCTTTTTAAAAATAGAACATTTTCTTTCAATTGACCCGACGATTAACGTTAACAATGTGATGCAGTGACAGAAAGTTCTAGAGCTGCTGAGGTGCGCCACCTTCACTCGTGAAGTAAAGCGGATAGATAGAGCACTAGGCGAGGCACAATCAAAACTCCGAGCGGCAACATTGCAAGCGTTCCAACGGAAGATTCAAGGTCAGAGTCCTTCTGGCGAAGCTGGAGTTGTTCTCCTGAGAGCAGCGAAGATTGAGGGGAGATTTGATCGAGGTGTTCAAAATCACGAGGGCTCTGGACAGAGTAGATAAGAGAGAAACTGTTCCCATTGGCGGAAGGCTCGAGAGCCAGAGGACACAGACTTAAGGTGATTGGCAAAAAGGCGACGTAAGAAAAAACTTTTTCACGCAGCGAGTGGTTAGGATCTGGAATGCACTGCCTGAATGGGTGGTGGAGGCAGACTTAATCGTGGCTTTCAAAAGGGAGTTGGATAAGTGTCTGAAGGAAAAATTTTTTTACAGGGCTACGGGGAAAGGGCGGGATGGGGGGGGCGGGGGAGTGGGACTGGCTGAGTGTGGGCACAGGCTCAACGGGCCGAATGACCTCCATCTGTGCTGTATCCAGTCTATCATTCTATTCTATGATAACGTGCAGCATTAGATTGGTGCGATATTTTTTCTTTCTTTACAGACGTGTCTTTATATCCCTTTACAGAACAAGCCCCCCCACAATCCCACCCCCCACACTCTGACAAACGGTGGAGATGTTTCTTGGCGTGCTAGGAGGATGGCTCAGCAGTCAAGGGATCAGCCGGTTGGAGAGGGGGTGGAGGGGGCCTGGAAGATGAACCCTGTGCTTTGTCCGCAGTTTAGTCACTTCCTAAAATGGCCAGTTTTTGAGCAGGTCTCTGCAGGTTTGTCGTGGCTCTGGACTCAGACTGGAGCTGGGCTGCAGCAGCAACAAACTCAAACTGGCAAGTGCATGCACCACTGGCTTTAGGAGGCGATCTGACTCCTCAGTTACATTCTTTACCGCCTTCTAGACTCAACATCGAGTTCAACAACTTCACACCATAACCTCCTCTTTTTTTTTTTAAACAAACCCCTCCTCTTTTCTTTCTCTTTTCCACGGCAGCGGGACATGATTCCCCATTCACACCCCATCTAGACTCATCTTTTATTTCTTAACTTGTGCCATTACCATCTCATTTTTGGTCCATCGTCCCTTTTGTCTCTCTAATCTCTCCTGCCTTCCACCCTATCACAGACCTTCTCTTTTGTTCTCTCCTCCCCTCCCCCTTTCACTTCCTTAATAATCTGTTCCATCTCAAACTTTTCCAGTTCTGACGAAAGATCACAGACCCGAAACGTTAACTCTGTTTCCCTCTCCACAGATGCTGCCTGACCTGCTGAGATTTCCCAAGTTACACTGTCACTTTCGCATTGCCATCCGCTCGAAACAGTTTTGCGTCAATGCTTAACCCTCTTAGCTTTTCATTCTTACCTACACTCTCACATCTGTTTCTTTACGATGGGTTTCTGAAATCATTGGGTTCCACCTCAGCAAACCGTGCTCAGTAAGTAGCACTTGATCGGACTGGAGTTGGCCAGGTTTTTGCACTGCAGCCCTGTTCCCTCCTCCACCCAGAGGGACTTAGTTTGTCGCCTCAGAGCTGACCCAGTGAAAGCACTCGATCCGAGAGGGAGCCTGTAACCGCCGCTGATTAACCCTTTACACAACCACGATAGATAGATTTTATTTAAATAGATTTTTGGGGGTCTTGGGGAATCAAGGGATCTGGAGATCAGGCGGGAAAGTGGAGTTGTGGTTGACAATTAGCCATGATCTTATTGAATGGCGGAGCAGACTCGAGGGGCCCTAGGGCCTACTCCTGTTTCTTATGTTCTTATGTTCAAGGGAGGTTCACTGGGTTGATTCCGGAGATGAGGGGGTTGACTTATGAAGATAGGTGTTGAGTAGGTTGGGCCTATACACATTGGAGTTCAGAAGAATGAGAGGTGATCTTGTTGAAACTTATAAGATAATGAGGGGGCTCGACAAGGTGGATGCAGAGAGGATATTTCCACTCATAGGGGAAATTAAAACTAGGGGACATAGTCTTAAAATAAGGGTCTGCCCATTTAAAACTGAGATGAGGAGGAATTTCTTCTCTCAGAGGGTTGTAAATCTGTGGAATTCTCTGCCCCAGAGAGCTGTGGAGACTGGGTCATTGAATATATTTAAAGGCAGAGATAGACAGATTTTTGAGCGATAAGGGAGTAAAGGGATATGGGGAGCGGGCAGGGAAGTGGAGCTGAGCCCATGATCAGATTAGCCGTGATCTTATTGAATGGCGCAGCAGACGCGAGGGGCCAAATGGTCTACTGCTGCTCCTATCTCTTATGTTCTTATGTTCAAAGGTGGCCCCTTTTAAAATTCCTCCTCAACAACCACTCAAGTGACCATGTTTAACGGGCATCAGGGTGAAATATAGGCTCAGCAGACCAGTAAGATCGAGCCACGAGCTGTTAAATGACTGTGGCTAACTGGGCAATGGCAACTGGTCTACATCATGTTGTTTCTCAGAGATAGACTGCAAAACATGCAGTTGCTCCCGAGCACATTCTGCCTGTTCCTGAACCTCAACCGAGCTAATGCCCTCAGAATAACCTATATGTTTCGGTACTGCCAGAGGCAAGAGGAACTAGTATTCCTGTTTCAACCCTCTGGTGGACTTGCAATCTCCCTTCAAGATTTTAGCCCCTCCTCTCCTGAACTCTGACCCTTGCCTTCACAGACAACCGTAGCCTCCCCAGAAGCCTGGCCAAGGTCTGAGGCGAGACTGAACGCAAGCAGACTGTCCCAGCACAGGGGACGTGGCAGATGAACCCCCCCCACCCCCCGGCAACCTGCCACCTCCCCCCCCCCCAAAATCCAGCCCTCACCTAACCTTTTAGAACTCAGCCCTTCTCACCACCCCGCTGCAGACTGGCGACAGAGGGAGGCGGAAAAGTGCTTTAAAATTTAAAAAAAAGGAACTTATAGACAAAACTTGAGCGTAGCCATGCTACCAATGGATGGCGAGCTTAACAGAGGGTGGTCTGAGAGCAGCTACATCAGTTGCGGCATGGAGAGGTCTCAGTCCCACTGCACAGAGTGGCGTCAGGCCGACCACAGCATATCTGGCAGTCGACGCACACAGTGGAACCTCAGAGTGACATGATTGCGAGTAGGCCTCAGGACCAGAGAAAGGAGCTCAGCGCCTTTTAAACTCTGGCATAAACTTTTCATCTTTATACAGAGATGTAACAAAATAAAAACACATATATATATACACACACACACACAGAGCAAATCCAGATCCATACCCTGCAACAGCTTAACCCAGCAAGTGGTGGAGCATTTCCTTTTAGGTTCAAAAGATCCAAGAGGTTAGGCCGGACTTGCAATAGCCGACGTAGCACGTTATAGACGAGCTCATCAGCAGTGGGACAACAAGTGGGAGCCGCATTTGATGCAAGCTCTGGACAGCGGAGTCATCGTCCCCAAGGCAATATGAGTAGCTGGGGCCGTTGCCATGAGAAAGCACAAGGTGTGGCACCTGTTGAAAAGAATGGGCTTGGCCAAAATGGTTGATCAGACATGGAGGTGAGCTGGTTTACACATTACTTGGGCCCATGAGTATTACAGCCTCTCCAAACAGGGTTCTCAAAATAGTCACCCCCCAGCAGAAATAAACAATTAAGACATAAAAGCAGAGTCTGCAGAGATTTTTTTTGTTGTTGCAAATCGTTGGTAATTCCGGAACTGATTTTTGTCGCCGAGAGAATCTGCTGAGTGACGGTTGTGACTGTCACAGGCCTGGAAGAGAAGCAAAGTCTGGGAGGGGACTTTTTCTTTAAACTAGAGTACTCGCTCATTGACTACATGTCGCTCTGCCTCAAGGCCACTCTGTGATGTCAGCGCGTGGAGATGCCTTTAAGAGGCCCTCCACCTTCAGCATTGGGGACTATGACTTCAGACCAACCTGTGTTAAGGCCCAAAGCCCCCCAACATTGGGTAAAGATGCTACCAGCTGGCTATGCGGAGTGTGCTGCCAAGTGCTGTGTTTACCCAGGCTCGATCAAGGGTGTCCGAGCAGCCAAAACTTGTGCTCCCCCCCCCTCGCTGCAATAATCTCTCCCCCCTTCCTCTCCCCACCATCAGCGGCATCGGTGGCAATGGAGGACGCCCCTGATCGCTTGGTCTCTCCTGGAGATAAGATTTTGCCCCGGCAGTAGTTGCACTGCAAATCGCACCCAGTGGTAACCCCCCGCTTCCTCCCCCATCCAGTGCCAACCCCGGGCAGGGTCAATGGGTGGGCATCGCATTTGCATGGGACCTGCATGTTCATGCTGGCATCATCAAGCTGCCAGAAACTCTGGTGCCTGGCCACCACCATTGGAGGCTTTGCCCAGCCTCCTTCTCCTAGATACTCCTTGCCTTGGAGGGGGTGGGGGCGTGTGTGGGGGGGTAGGCCCATACTGAAATTAATTTAAAAAAATTAAAACCATCCATCTTCTGGGCTCGAGGTCGCTTCCCTGTCCTGGACCAACCCAGCCCTCCTCGGTGGCTCTCAATTTCCCTCCAGTCTAAAGGCCAATACACCACATCCCACTGGATTCGCCACCGTCCAGTGTAACGTGCAGTCCCTTTTGGGCCATGGGGCATCCCATTCCCAGCCATTTCCCCATCAGGAGTTCCAGCTGGAGCCCGGCAGAGCTAGCAAGCATTTTCAGTTCCGGATACCATTTCTTTTTTTTTTTAAAAAGTCACTCAATATAATATTATAAATATTTCCCCCCCCCCCCCCCCCCGCCTTGTATATAATGGGAGAGTCGCGAAAATATAAAATTCCTTCACAGACTTTCCTTCCCTTTAAGACCCTCAGCCCGAAAGCTGCTCACCTCTCACTGCCTCAGGATCCAAAAACAAAAAAAAAAGATCAAGAAAAATGTTATCGCGTGGAGGGTTAAAACAAAAGGACACTCTTCTATAAATATTGCATCTTGGGAGGAACGCCCCTCATTTGAATATAAAGCAATCGTTCGGTCCTAGTCTTTGCTGGGTGTCAATTGGCCCCTGATATGACTTCCGCTCGGTCCTCAACTTGCCCCCAACGACAGCGTGGATAAAACCTTCGGCGGCCTTCAGTACGTTGACCCGTGATACTTGATGGCGGCGACAGCTTGAGCTGCAAAAACAACATTCAATCAACACGGGTTTGATCTTGTCACATGGACACAGCAGGTCGGCAGGTGACCCCACCCCACTAAACAACAACAACAACATGTATTTATATACATAAATATAAGGACATAAGGAATAGGAGCAGGAGTTGGCCACCTGGCCCCTCGAGCCTGCTCCGACATTCAATAAGATCATGGCTGATCTGATCATGGACTCAGCTCCACTTCCCCGCCCGCTCCCCATAACCCTTTACTCCCTTATCGCTCAAAAAATCTGTCTCCGCTTTAAATATATTCAATGACCCAGCCTTCACAGCTCTCTGGGCCAGACAATTCCATAGATTTACAACCCTCAGAGAAGAAATTTCTCCTCATCTCAGTTTTAAATAGACGGCCCCTTATTCTGAGACTATGTCCCCGAGTTTTAGTTTCCCCTTTGAGTGGAAACATCCTCCCTGCACCCACCTTGTCGAGCCCCCTCATGATCTTATGTTTCAATAAGATCACCTCTCATTCTTCTGAACTCCAATGTGTACAGACTCAATAGGGGATCTCATAGAAACATATAAGATTCTGACTGGACTGGACAGGCTAGATGCGGGAAGAATGTTCCCGATGTTGGGGAAGTCCAGAACCAGGGGACACAGTCTTAAGATAAGGGGCAGGCCGTTTAGGACTGAGATGAGGAGAAACTTCTTCACTCAGAGAGTTGTTAACCTGTGGAATTCCCTGCCGCAGAGAGTTGTTGATGCCAGTTCATTGGATATGGAGTTTGATATGGCCCTTACGGCTAAAGGGATCAAAGGGTATGGAGAGAAAGCAGGAAAGGGGTACTGAAGGAATGATCAGCCATGATCTTATTGAATGGTGGTGCAGGCTCGAAGGGCCGAATGGCCTACTCCTGCACCTATTTTCTATGTTTCTATGTAACCTACTGAACCTATCCTCATAGGTCAACCCCCTCATCTCCGGAATCAACCTAGTGAACCTTCTCTGAACAGCCTCCAAAGAAAGTTTCTCCTTCCTTAAATATGGAGACCGAAACTATACGCTGTACTCCAGGTATGGCTTCACCAATACCCTGTAGAGTTGTAGCAGGACTTCTCTGCTTTTATACTCTAGCCCCCTTGCAATAAAGGCCAACATTCCATTTGCCTTCCTGATTTCTTGCTATATCTGCATACTAACTTTGTGTGTTTCATACACAAGGACCCCCAGGTCACTCTGTACTGCAGCACTTTGCAATTTTTCTCCATTTAAATTATAGCGCCTTTTGTAATGTATGCACTTGTGAGTATGCTCACAGGTTTGTAGAGCTGTTGAGTGCCCTTACCAAAAGGGGGCACTTGATTTAAACTTATTTTAAAATAGTTGTGGAGCTGTTGAGGTGGCCATTAACCAATCCAGGCAGCGGGCGGTCGACGGGGTCGTTCAGCCCGACTGCCTGCCTCTCTTCCGAGGTTATGTTCGCGTCAGGGTGTCACTGGAGATGGAGCATGCGGTGTCCACCGGTACGCTCACGGCCTTCCGCGAGAGGTGGGCACTGGAGGGACTGGAGTACATCAACACCCCCGGCAACCAAATTTTAACGTGATCTCAGTTTTTGTTAAAGTTTTATTTGGAAATTTGTGGGTTCTAGTGTCCTTACCAAAAGGGGGCACCTGATTTAAAGTTCTACTTAAAATAGTTGTAGAGTTGTTGAGTTGGGAGTGGCTTAGCCAATGTTCACAAGACTCAATAAAACCCCAGCCAGTTGGATTCGGGGAATCCATGATGAGGCAGGTGATTGTGAACCTGGTGGATGAACTGGTAATGTTTGTGATTGTTAAACCATTTGCTAATAAACCAACTAGTTCTTAATAGCAATGTGTTGCTATGAATTCTTAAGCAAAGAACCCATGAAACAAATACATTACACCTTTAACATAGTGAAATGTCCCAAGGCGCTTCACAGGAGTATTATACGCTAAAATATTTGACACTGAGCCGCAGAAGTAGAAATTAGCGCTGGTGACCAAAAGCTTGGTCAAAGAGGAAGGTTTTAAGGAGCGTCTTGAAGGAGGAAAGAGAGGTGGAGAGACGGATTGGTTTAGGCAGAGCTTGGGGCCCAGGCAACAGAAGGTACGACCACCGATGGCTGAGTGATTATAATCAGGGATGGTCAACAGGGCAGAATTAGAGGAGCGCAGACATCTCGGGGGGTTGCGGGGCTGAAGGAGATTATAGAGATGGGGAGGGGCGAGGCCATGGAGGGATTTGAAAATAAGGATGAGAATTTTGAAATTGAGGCGTTCTTAACCGGGAGCCAGTGTAGATCAGCTTAGTAAAACATCCCAAGGCTCTTCACAGACAAATTTTTCTGACACTGAGCAACATAAGGAGAAATTAGGGCAGGTGACCAAAAGCTTGGTCAAAAAATAAAAGGACATCATTGAACGAGAATCATTCCCAACGTCGAGAGAACCCAGGTCTGAGAGAAAACTCAAGTAACTTGGGCTCTTCAATCTTGAAAAGAAGTGGCTTGAGAGGGGATCTAATCTAAGTGTGCGAGATGTTAAAGCTTTTCTAAAATGAAAAGACAGTAGTGAGGTTCCCAACCCTCCCGCGTTCGGCAGGAATCCACCGGAATGGGCGCCTGGTCTCCCGAACGCTGCCGTTGGCGACTTGGGGTAAACGATCCTTGCATGCGCGGTCTTCCCGTGTGCTGTACCCCGGCAGTTATTAGTTTGCAACAAACCGTGTTGTCCGAGCTCTGCAACTCCCCCCGTTTTTCAGAAACACGCCTGCGTCATTGCTGCTTGTGAGGGTGGCGGCATTGAGACCTACGGAAATCGGCGGCAACGCCGGGAATTCTGAGGGAGAAACTGGGAGAGGGAGAGAAACACAAACTGGGAGAGAGAGAGAGAGAGAGAGAGAGAGAGAGAGAGAAACACAAACTGGGAGAGAGAGAAACACAAACTGGGAGAGGGGGAGAGAGAGAGAGAGAGAGAGAGAGAGAGAGACACACACAAACTGGGAGAGAGAGAGAGAGAGAGAGAGAGAGACACACACAAACTGGGAGAGAGAGAGAGAGAGAGAGAGAGAGAGAGAAACACAAACTGGGAGAGGGAGAGAGAGAGAGAGAGAAACATAAACTGGGAGAGGGAGAAAGAGAGAGAGAGAGAGAGACTGGGGAGGGAGAGAGAGAGAAACACAAACTGGGAGAGGGGGAGAGAGAGAGAGAGAGAGAGAGAAACACAAACTGGGAGAGGGAGAGAGAGAGAGAGAAACTGGGGAGGGAGAGAGAGAGAGAGAGAAACACAAACTGGGGAGGGAGAGAGAAACTGGGGAGGGAGAGAGAGAGAGAGAAACACAAACTGGGAGAGGGAGGGAGAGAGAAACACAAACTGGGAGAGGGAGGGAGAGAGAGAAAAACAAACTGTGGAGGGAGAGAGGGAGAGAGAAGCTGGGGAGGGAGAGAGAGAGAGAGAGAGAAACACAAACTGGGAGAGGGAGGGAGAGAGAGAGAGAAACACAAACTGGGAGAGGGAGGGAGAGAGAAACACAAACTGGGAGTGAGAGAGAAGGGGAGAGAGAGAGAGAGAGAGAGAGAGGTGGATACACAATCTGGGAGGGAGGTTTCCTGTTCGCTGGCTGTGTGTTGTTGCACAACATGTTTGGTTCTGGGAGTCGAGAGAAGTTGGGGCTTCTCTCTGAGAACAGCCTCACCTCCCTGAAGTTGGCTTCACAGGTGGGGTTTGGGAGTCACTGAATTGAATTAGGTTTGCTTTGGTTTTATTTATTATTTTGATAACTTGCTGTGTAGTGTTAAAAAGTCATAAAACTGTATGATAACTTTTAACTAAAGTTTTCATACAGTTTTATGACTTTTTAACAATACACAGCAAGTTATCAAAACAATAAATCGATGTTTTTGTTAAACCAGTGGTATTTACTCGGTGTTTCTCATCGCAGGGGATTGTGTAGAAACATCACAGGCAATGTCCCCCTGCATAGCCTCCCCCAATGCGCTGACAATTTAAATTACTGTGTGTGCGCGGAATCTACAATGTAAAAGCCGGTGAGCGGCCTCGCGGGACCTCTCCGACCATTGCAGACGCGCAGCTTAGCCGGAACTCTGATCACAAGCAGTTTTTATTTAAATATTACTTTTGCTTAAACCTATCTATTGTGTTGCTTTCTTGCTTTGATTTCTAAACTGTGTTATTCAACGCAAAACTAAAAGTCAAATATTTTATTCGGCATCAACGTCGGACATCACGCGGTCGGACATCACGTCCCCAAACGTGGCGTGGGGAAAACGTCCAGGAATAGGTCAAACCAGAGTTGGCAATCCTCAGAACAAGGGATATTGTTGCCGAATGGAGAAAGCTAATGAGAGATTTTTTTTTTTTTTTTTTTAAATTCGTAGCCAATCGTTCCAATTCTTTGTCAAATCACAAACGCCAGAGGTCACCTTGCACATGCCAAGGATCACTCTGCGCCAATGCTCTTAGCCAAAAGGCCTAGAGCCACTGCACCGTTCCTGGAAGTACTGCAATACCAGGTTCGTGCCATGGAGGTGGATGGGTCAAGCCACCCCACCCACCTCCTGTTTCCAAAAAAGCAAGCATATACCTTCCTGACCAGGGAGAAACCACCCGGAGGTCATGGTGGCTGGTCAGGTCAGTTACGCATGATCTTAGCCAAAAGGCCGAGCTAATGAGAGATGCCTCAGGCTGCACTGGCTGAAATTAGCCTGCATTGCACAGCACCTCGAGACAAACTGATCTAACCTACATCAACCTGTGTTACCGTCACAGCGAACACCCAACAAATAAGCTTACTGACAGGAAAATTATGTATTTCTTTGAAAGCTCAAAATGATTAATTTTTTTTTTTTTTTTTAAACTGCTTACTTCTTCAGACACACATTAAGTGGCTTCCGTCGGTGACCTGTGATGGCAGTGATGAGATGGGAGATGATGGCGGGGTTGAAGGACTCGAGCCACTCGATGCTGGAACTAAATGGAATGAAAGCGTGGAATAAATGAAGCAATTTTCGTGACAACAGCGTCCTTTTCCACAACCTCACCCCCGCAAATCCGCCCTTCTCCTGTCCTGCATTCCGTGCCCTCCTCCCATATTTAGCCGCCTTTGGGTTATCCCCTGCTCGTGACTGCCATCCACTACTCAGGTGCTCCCCTGGTGGTGTCACAAAACACACCGACGACAAGGTGCCTCGACAGGAGCGTGTCATGTGACCTTGGAGCATGATCTTTTTTATTGTACACATCAGGAGTTGTAGTACCACAGTAGTCCACTAGGTGCAGGAGTCCACAAGCGGGAGCTCTGTATTACACCCCTGCATAATGGCTGTCCTTCCAGAGCCCTGCTTCCTTCCCATTCCCCACCTTTATACATACAGCCTCCACCAGCCTGCGGACTCCCCTCCACAGACAGCAGCCCACCCCGTTGCCGTCCGTGTTCCATGTCTATGTTGAATATGCGAGGTTGCAGCCCCTTTTCCAATATTTGAAGGGGCTGCTCCTCAAATTCCGGTTGCGCTTCAGTCCCACGCTCCTGATATCTTTGGGCACCCGGCGCGGAGGGCGAGCGGGCAGGTCGGAAGGCCCCCTCGTAGGACTGCTCCTGGGCACGGCCAAGGGGGCCATCAGCCGGTCCAGGCAGCGGGCGGTCGAGGGGGTCGTTCAGCCCGACTGCCCGCCTCTCTTCCGCGGTGTCCACCGGTACGCTCGCGGCCTTCCGAGAGAGGTGGGCGCCGGAGGGACTAGAGTGCATCATCACCCCCGGCAACCAAATTTTGATTTGAATTAAGCTTACTGCCAAAAGTTAATTTGTTTATTGTGTCGGTTTTAGTGCCCCCCCCCCCCTCCCTTTAATCAGGGGGCACTTGTATTAAAGTTTGCCATCTTTAATAAGCGGGCATTTGATTTACAGGTGCAACTCAAATGGTTTCAGGTCGATGCCCTTGTAATCTCTGCCTCCTCTCCCCCTTGCAGGGTCACACCCTGCAATAGCCCCGTTTCTCTGATCCACCACACATAGCTGACCTCCTGTGACTTGCTTCCTATTTGCTACCCTGCCGCGCCCCCACCCCCCCATCTAGGCGCCTGTCTTCGTTTCCAATTCACAGACGTGTGACGTTCAACTGGTTTCCGTCTCTCCAGTGATAATCCTGCCCTGCTGGCCTGTTTCGTAACCTTGCACAGTTAAGCACCACTGATGCCAATGCTATGAAGCCCATGATGATGTAGGATTAATGCAAGAATGTATTAGATAAATGGCGGTGGATTAAAAACAAACATCTGCTTTTAGAGAAAGTATCGCTGTGTCGTTAACTCCAAACGATAACCCACCCTAGCGAGAAATTCATTTAAACCAACCAAGCTCCCCGTATCTGGACAGCACCTTCTGGCCCACCCCTCATGTCCCCGAGCAGGTGATGGTGGGCTCTCTCCTTCAACCACTGCTGTCTTTATGGTGATGCCACATCCACAATTGCTCAGAATGGACAGCACAGAAACAGTCCATTCGGCCCATACTGATCTGAGCTGGTGCTGATGCTCCACAGGTTAAAGGTGGGAGGTCGCGAATTCCTGGATACTGACCTGGTGATGATGAAGGCACAGACATAGCTGACCAAGTCGGGACGGTGGGTGACTCGGAGGTCCGATGGGCGTTCCCGCCAGACCTGAGGGATTGGAGGGGAGGAGGGCGCAGGGTCTCTGTAACACTCCATGATGTGTGCGCAGAGTGAGGCCCCCGTGGTTCAGTAAACAGCTCATCGCTGCGCCATTTCTACATCATTGATTGTCAAACTGGGGCCCTGAACACAAAAGGAATTGGTGAGGGAGACCGAGGAGACCCTGAGATCATCAGAAATCTGTCCACCTGTTATCAGATTTATGTTTTCCTTTCTCTCAAGAAAGTAGGCCTTGGGGGTGTGGGAGGGAGAAAGGTGGTTCTCGATCAGAGAGTGGAGTTTGTGCTTCTCAGTAAAACAGACCTCTGCCCCACCGCAGTGACCCCTGGCCCACCGCAGTGACCCCTGGCCCACCGCAGTGACCCCTGGCCCACCGCAGTGACGGCCTGCACCCACTAGGCCCCGGAAGGCGAGTGTAACTGTAACCGTTACCTGATAAAAGCCGGCTCCGCCTGGATGCCTCTGTGGCGAGTGTGCACGAGATCTCGATCCTCTTCTCCTGTTCCTGCAGCTGGAGCTCAGGGTCCAAGTTGCAGTCACTGAGTCCCTCGGTCAGTGGGACTATGTTCTGCAAACTAACAAACAGAGCATTCCTTGAGCTGGCCAAATGCAGGCCCCGGCCATCTCCCACCCTCCTTCCTGGCTCTCCCAATCCCAGAGTGAGGTACAGGTCTCTCCATGGCCTTCTCCCCTGTTCTGGAACTGACTGGAGATAGTTGGGCAAAATATGGGACCAGGCTGGGGAACGCATTCGAACACCGCAAGTCACCAGCCCCCTCCTACTGTTTTTAAACTCACACAAATGACAGTAAATTACATGTTGACAATTTCTTATCAACAGAAAAGAGTAGAGTCTGCAGTGACAGTTTAATTACGTGGCGGGGGGGGGGGGGGGGGGGGGGGGGGGGAGTGGAATTGACGACTTAAAAATGATATACATGCACTGTCTCACACAAAGGTTTGTAACTGTGGAATTGCACCATTCGGAGTCTGGAGAGCAGGCTTTTCTTCCAATCGTTCCCGGGAATTGGCCATCACTGGCAGTGATACAATGGAGGGGCTTGTTTGGCCACTCCAGGTGGCAGTGAAGAGTGTACGGTGGTGAGGGGCGGAGTCACAGGTAGGCCTGGCCGGGTAACAGCAGCAGATTTCCTTCTCGAAAGGGGCATTAGTGAATGCGTTGAGCTTTGGTACAGCAGTGAATCAGGGAATCACTGAGTACGTCCCCTGCTGACCACCACACCCCCTCCCCCATTTCAGCGCCGTGCGTTGCACAGCTACCCCTAGAGTAAGTCCCCCTACAGTTCGGTCATCGCGTACCTGGATTTTGCGATGAGGGTCTTAATCCGCTCCACTTTCTTCTGTTTTTCTTTGATCTCCTCTGGACTGAGAGGGAGCTCCGGTTCAAACTCGATGTAACGCTCGGGGATGAAGACTTTGTCTGGTGTAGACAACTGAGCAACAGACAATCAGTCAGGACACGAACAGGTAAAGGTTTACAGTAACAGGCCCTTTACAGGCGCTTCGTGACAAGGCAGCCATAGAGGGAGTGCAACGAAGGTTCACCGCACTGGTTCCTGGGATGGGGGGTGTTGTCCTATGAGGAGAGATTGAGTAGACTGGGCCGATATTCTCTAAAGTTTAGAAGGATTTGAGGTGATCTCATTGAAACATACAAAATTATTATAGGGCTTGACAGGGTAGATGCAGGGAGGATGTTTCCCCGGGCTGGGGAGTCTAGAACCAGGGGTCACAGTCTCAGAATAAGGGGTCGGCCATTTAGGACTGAGATGAAGAGACACCTCTTCACTCAGATGGTGGTGAATCTTTGGAATTCTCTACCCCAGAGGCTCAGTCGATGAGTATATTCAAGACTGAGAGCAATAGATTTTTGGATATTAAGGGAATCAAGGGATATGAGGACAGTGCAGGAAAGTGGAGTTGAGGTAGAAGATCAGCCTCAATATGGCCTACTCCTGCTCCTAATTCTTATGTTCTTATAGGCAGTCCATTGCAATGCCTGGTCTCACTAGCACCAGGATCTGGGGTGGGGCAGACCCAAATAGTTGACTTTATTTAAGCACATGTTGCTCTTTATCAAAGTGATTGAAGTCAGCACTGGTGAATTGAACACTCTTTGCATCTAGTGTTGGGTTCAAGCACATCCAGGTCAAGTGCAGCATGGGTCAGATATATCTCAGAAGGTTGTGGGTTCAAGTCCCACGCCAGAAACTTGAGCACATAAATCTAGGCTGACACTCTCCAGTGCAGTGCTGAGGGAGTGCTGCACTGTCGGAGGTGCCGTCTTTCGGATGAGACGTTAAACCGAGGCTCCATCTGCTCTCTCAGGTGGACGTAAAAGATCCCATGGCACTCTTTGGAAGAGCGGGGAAGTTATCCCCAGTGTCCTGGCCAATATTTATCCCTCAATCAACATCTCTAAAACAGATTATCTGGTCATTATCAAGTTACTGTTTGTGGGAGCTTGCTGTGCGCAACTTGGCTGTCACATTTCCCACATTACAACAATGACTACACTCCAAAAGTACTTCATTGGCTGTAAAACGCTTTGAGGCGTCCGGTGGTCGTGAAAGGCGCTATAGAAATGCAAGTCGTTCTTTCTCGACACATTTCGCTGCACCTCACACACAACTGCAATACCACTGTTTCTGATGGGTGGTGCCAAAGAGCCAAAAGTCAACGGTCTGCACAGCGCCATCAGCAGGCAGGCAGTGTTACTGTCACCCACAGGCACCAAGAACAATTGTGTGGGCACCCCTGTTGGTTTATTTGAAGATTAAAAGCACTCCGTCCCTTTCCTAGGTGTCCCTGTACCACGTACCATTTCTCCTGTCCAAGGATAACCTGGTAACCTGGCCCCAGTTAACAGAGCGCGATACAGACACAGAGCAAATTAACTTTAATCAACTGAAAGCCACCATGAATTCTGTCGTTAAAATGCTCCCATGATCATAGAATCATGGAAATTTACAGCACGGAAGGAGGCCATTTCGGCCCATCGTGTCCGTGCCGACCGACAAAGAGCTATCCAGCCTAATCCCACTTTCCAGCTCTTGGTCCGTAGCCCTGTAGGTTACAAGTGCACATCCAAGTACTTTTTAAATGTGATGAGGGTTTCTGCCTCTACCACCCTTTCAGGCAGTGAGTTCCAGACCCCCACCACCCTCTGGGTGAAAACATTTCTCCTCAAATCCCCTCTAATTACTTTAAATCTATGCCCCCTGGTTGTTGACCCGTCTGCCAAGGGAAACAGGTCCTTCCTATCCACTCTATCCAGGCCCCTCATAATTTCATACACCTCAATCAGGTCTCCCCTCAGCCTCCTCCCTTCCAAAGAAAACAACCCCAGCCTATCCAATCTTTCCTCGTAGCTAAAATCTTTACAGACTGGTCTGAGCTTTTACTTTATTTACAGAGAACGTACAGCACAGAAACAGGCCATTTGGCCCATCTGATCCGTGCCGGTGTTTATGGTCCACACGACCCTCCTCCCAGCCCTCTTCAGCTCAGCGTATCACTATAACATTCTGTTTCTTTCTCCCTCATGTGTTTATCCAGCTTCCCTTAAATGCACCTTTGTTATTCACCTCAACCACATTCCACATTCTAACCACTCTCTGGGCAAAGAGATTCCTCCAGAATTCCCTGTTGGATATATTAGTGACTAGCTTATATTTATAGCGCCTGTTTTAGTCTCCCCCACAAGTGGAGACATCTTCTCTACGTCGACACTAAAAACCTTCTTTATAATTTTGTAGACCTCTATCACTCCTCAGCCTTCTCATTCATAGAGAAAAGAGCCCTTTCCTAATGGGCATAACCTCTCAGTTCTGGTATCATCCTTGTAAATCTTTTTTGCACCTTCCCCAGTACCTCTATATCCCCTTTATAACACAGAGGCCAGAACTGCGCCCTTGCTTACTACTGTCTCCAGCGTTTCTCCGATAGTTCAAGCGTTACAGAGTGTAACACCCAACCCTACCCAGGTCATCTTGTCTCAGTGGTCACGGGTTCAAATTCTGCTCTCGGGCTGGAGCAGGTAATGCAGGCCTACACGATAGCGCAGCACTGAGGGAGTACTGCATGGTCAGAGCTGCCACCTTCAAGTGGCCACGCAAGATCCTATGGCACCATTCGAAGAGGAGCAGGGGAGCTCTACCAATCTCCTGGCCATATTTAGCCCTCCACCGATACCAACAAAACAGACTAACTGCTCATTTCTCTCGCTGCTGTTCTGTGGGACCTTGCTGTGCACATTCACTGCCGCATTTGCCCATGTGACGACCGTTGGCACACATCAAAGTAAGTCTCTGTCCGTGAAGCCCCAATATCCCGACAATATGAAAAGCGCTTTCATAAATGCAAGTCTTTCCCGATCAATGCAAAGCAATGTGCCAGACTAACACCATGGACTGGGTTTTACACTCCTGTCCGCCTCGGTTTTCTCCCCGGAGGGGGCGGTAATGGAGGCGTTGAGCTCTTGTCGCGAGTGGGCGGGCAGCTTCCAGCGCCCCGCGGGGGTTTTCGGGGCCGGTTTCAGCGGGGCGCGCGCGGAGCATTACCGCCCGGAAGAGGCCAGCCGGTGCGCAACGCCCCCTAGTGGTGACACCGGCTCGCTATCTGGCTCCCGCCCGACCCCTAGCGCTGCGTAGGGCGCCCCCTGCTGGGACCGCATGTGAAAGCGGGCGGTCCGACCTGTAGCGAGGTCAGTAATGTCCTCCTCAGGCAAGTGTGATTGTTTTTTCTTGTCTTTTTTCTGCGATTTATGATGTGGTGGCGTGGGCTATGTATTGGGAATGTTTTTGGTGGGTTTTTTCAGGTTTGTTTTTCTCCCCAGGCCTCTCTCAGGGCACTCCGAGGCCGGCTGTGTAGCACAGGATTTTCCACTTAGTCAGCCGGCCTAGCGCCCCGAGAGGGGTGTGCAATGTCTCCCTTAGTGACTCCCCAGTGGCCCAATTTTGCTGACTGAGGCGCAAACTGTTCCCTGGCGCAAACTTTACCGCTCCGCCGCCATTACCGCCCCGAAATCCAGAGTTACAGATTTCCAATAACCTGTTTGTGCACAGCCCTGTACTCACCGCCCCCCCCCACCCCCCACTTCTTCAGTCTCCTGACCTGCCCCACCTATCCACACTCACACCACCGTGCACACCTTCCCCCTCAAACCTCGCCAGCCACACACCTCCTTGTTGATGTCCACGGAATAATGCTCCGGCTCTAGATCCATTCTCCGCAGACGTGCAATCTCTTCCCTGGGTGTCTCATGATGGTGTCCCGTGTAATCCTCCCTGAGAGCGGCCTCCAGCTGAGAGATATCGACCTCTGTGGTCTTACGCCGGGGAACCTGGTGGGGGGGGCGGGAAGAGAACCACAAAAAACAGATTTCAAACCCTTGGAAGGTGACAGTTTTTCACCAAAATAATTTTTTTTTTTCTAAATCAGTAAATTAGAAAATCTTAATGTTCTCTGTTGAGTACAGTGAGGGTTATATTAAGACTGAACATAAGATGGCGTCTCTGTGTGTATATATATAAGTGTGTGATTGGCAGTGTGTGTGGGTTAGTTGAGCTGAGAGAGAGAGGAGACTTTTATCCCTTGTAACCCAAGTCCCCGAGGTGACAGGACCATATCCTGACCAGTGATGTCTCCCAACTCCCCCCCAATCATCCACGGCCTTAACAGTAAACGTTTCAACCGTGGCTCAGAGGACAGCACCCTCACCTCTGAGTCAGAAGGTTGTGGGTTCAAGTCCCACTCCAGGGACTTAAGCACATAAATCTAGGCTGACACTCCCGGTGCAGTGCTGAGGGGGCGCTGCACTGTCAGAGGAACCGTCATTCGGATGAGACCTTAAAAATTGAAACCACCTCTGCTCTCTCAGGTGGACGTAAAATATCCCATGGCACTATTTCAAAGAAGAGCAGGGGAGTTATCCCCGGTGTCCTGGCCAATATTTATCCCCCAATCAACATAACAAAAACAGTTTATCTGGTCATTATCACATTGCTGTTTGTGGGAGCTTGCTGTGCGCAAATTGGCTGCCGCGTTTCCAACATTACTACAGTGACTGCACTTTAGTGGTCGGGGACAGTATAGTTAGGGGGATAGATATTTTCTCTGCAGCCGAGAGTGTGAGTCCCGAAGGCTGTGTTGCCTGCCCGGTGCCAGGGTTAAGGACATCTCCTCTGGGCCGGAGTGGAACTTGGAATGGGAGGGGAAGATCCAGTTATCGACTTCCCTGCCCACTCCCCATTACCCTTTACTTCCTTATCGCTCAAAAATCTGTCCATCTCCACCTTAAATATATTTAATGACCCAGCCTCTACAGCTCTCTGGGGCAGAGAATTCCACAGATTTACAACCCTCAGAGAAGAAATTTCTCCTCATCTCAGTTTTAAATGGGCGGCCCCTTATTCTATGGCCCCTAGTTTTAGTTTCCCCTATGAATGGAAATATCCTCTCTGCATCCACCTTGTCGAGCCCCCTCATTATCTTACAAGTTTCAATAAAATCACCTCTCATTCTTCTGAACTGCAATGAGTATAGGCCCAACCTGCTCAACCTAGCCTCATACGTCAACCCCCTCATCTGATCTGATTGCCATTACAGAGACATGGTTGCTAGGTGACCAAGGCTGGGAACTGAATATTCAGGGGTATGTGCCATTTCTTAAGGATAGGCAGAAAGGAAAAGGAGGTGGGATAGCTCTGTTAATAAGGGATGAGGATCAGTGCAGTAGTGGAAAATGATATTGGCTCAGAAGATCAAGATGAAGGATCAGTTTGGTGGAGACAAGAGATAAGAAGGGAACTAAGTCACTGGTGGGAGTGGTCTACAGCCCCCCTAACTGTAGCCACACTGTAGCACTGTATAAATCAAGAAATAATGGATGCTTTTAAGAAAGGCATGGCAATAATCATGGGCGATTTTAATCTTGATATTGATTGGACAAATGAAATTGGCAAAGGTAGCCCTTGAGGAAGAGTTCATAGAGTGTATTCGGGATAGTTTCTTGGAAAAATACATTGTGGAACCAATCAGGAAGCAGACTATTCTAGATCTGGTAGTGTGTAACGAATCTGGATTAATGAATGATCTCGTAGTGAAGGATCCTCTTGGGAAAACTGATCATAGCATGGTAGAATTTCAAATTCAGTTTGAGGATGAGAAAGCTAGGTCTCAAACTAGTGTCCTGGACGTAAATAAAGGTCATTACAAAGGTATGAAGGCAGAGTTGGTTAAAATGGATTGGGAAAATATATTAAAGGGTAATACTGTGGTAAACATTTAAGGAGATATTTCATAATTCTCAGCAAAGATATATTCCAGTGAGAAAGACTCTAAGACAAGGATGATCCATCTCTGGGTAACTAAGGAAATAAAGGATGGTATCAAATTGAAAACAAAGGCATAATGTTGTGAAGAACAGTGGAAGGCCAGAGGATTGGGAAATTTTTAAAAACCAGCAAAGGACGATTAAAAAAATGAGAGAGAGAGAGAGAGAGAGAAGATAGCTTATGAGAGTAAACTAGCAAGAAATATAAAACCAGACAGTAAGAGCTTCTGCAGGTATATACAAAGGAAGTGAGTAGCTAAAGAAAACATTAGTCCCTTGGAGGATGAGACGGGGGAATTAATAATGGGGAACAGGGAACTGGCAGAGACTTTGAACAAATATTTTGTATCAGTCTTCACGGTGAAAGACACTAAAAGCATCCCAATAATTGATAATCAAGGGGCTATTGAGGAGGGGAGGGGGGGAGAACCTAAAACAATCACTATCACTAGATAAAAATTACTAGGCAAACTAAAGGGACTATAGGTGGACAAGTCCCCTGGACCTGATGGCCTGCATCCTAGGGTTTTAAAAGAGGTGGCTGTAGAGAGATAGTGAATGCATTGGTTGTAATCTACCAAAATGCACTGGATTCTAGCGAGGTCCCAGTGGACTGAAAAAGTGCAAATGTAACGTCCCTATTTAAGAAAGGAGACACACAGAAAGCAGGAAACTATAGACCAGTTAGCCTAACATCTGTCGTTGGGAAAATGCTGGAGTCCATCATTAAAAAAGTAGTAGCGAGTCCTTCATTGAAACACCTGTGAACTCATCTCTTTTTGTTGTGGAAGCAAGTTATCCTCGATATGAGGGACTGCCTAAGAAGAGTAGCAGGACATTTAGAGAATCATAATGCAGTCAAGCAGAGCCAGCATGGTTTTATGAAAGGGAAATCATGTTTGACAAATTTGCTGGAGTTCTTTGAGGATGTGACGAGCAGGGTGGATAAGGGGGAACCAGTGGATGTGGGGTATTTGGATTTCCAGAAAGCATTCGATAAGGTGCCACACAAAAGGTTACTGCACAAGATAAGAGTTGGGGGTAATATATTAGCATGGATAGCGGATTGGCTAACTAACAGAAAACAAAGAGTCGGGATAAACGGGTCATTTTCAGCTTGGCAAACTGTAACTAGTGGGGTGCCACAGGGATCGGTGCTGGGGCCTCAACTATTTACAATTTATATTGATGACTTGGATGAAGGGACCGAGTGTAATGTAGTCAAGTTTGCTGATGATACAAAGATGGGTGGGAAAGCAAGTTTTGAGAAGGACACAAAGAATCTACGAAGGGATATAGACAGGCTAAGTGAGTGGGCAAAAATTTGGTGGATGGAGTATAATGTGGGAAAATGTGAGGTTATCCACTTTGGTAGGAAAAATAAAAAAGCAGATTATTAGTTAAATGAGGAGAGATTTCAAAATGCTGCAGTACAGAGGGATCTGGGAGTCCTTGTACATGAAAGACAAAAAATTAATCTGCAGGTACAACAAGTAATTAGGAAGGCACTTGGAATGTTGGTCTTCAAAGTAGGGAAATCCTGCTACAACTACACAGGGCGTTGGTAAAACCACACCTGGAGTACTGCGTACAGTTTTGGTCTTCTGATTTAAGGAGGGATATACTTGCACAGGAGACAGTTCAGAGAAGGTTCACGAGCTTGATTCCTGGGATGAAGGGGTTGTCTTATGAAGAAAGGTTGAGCAGGTTGGGTTTATACTCATTGGAGTTTAGAAGACCGAGAGGTGATCTTATTGAAACGTATAAGATTCTGAGGGAGATTGACCAGTTGGATGCAGAGAGGATGTTTCCCCTCGTGGGGGAATCTAGAACTAGGGGGCATAGTTTCAGAATAAGGGGTTGCTCATTTAAAACGGATACAAAGAGAATTTTTTTCTCTCAGAGGGTCATGAATCTTTGGAATTCTCCAGCCCAGAGAGCGGTGGAGGCTGGGTCGTTGAATATATTTAAGGTGGAGATAGACAGATTTTTGAATGATAAGGGAGTCAAGGGTTATGGGGAGTGGGCAGGGAAGTGGAGTGGAGGCCAGGATCAGATCAGCCATGATCTGATTGAATGGCGGAGCAGGCTCGAGGGGCAAAATGATCTACTCCTGCTCCTATTTCTTATGTTCTTACGTTCAAAAGTACTTCATTGGCTTTAAAGCACTTTGAAATGTCTGGTGGTCATGAAAGGCGCTATAGAAATGCAAGTCTTTCTTTCTTTCTATTGAGTGCAGCGAGGGTTATATTGGGACTGAACACAAGATGGTATCTCAGTGTGCATATAAGTGTGTGTGATTGGCAGTGGGTGTGGGTTAATTCAGTTGAGAGAGGGGACTTTCATCCCTTCTAATCCAAGTCCCTGAGCTGATGGTATCCTGACCGAACTATGACACCCAATCCCCCCCCACAATGATCCATGGCCCTAACAGTAAAAGGTTGAGATCCCTTCCTGAGGTTCCATCACTGATCGCGATGAAGGGAAGTGATGCGCGCCAACAACGTACCGTAATTCTCCGAACAATGGGCCGCGGGCTGCTTGGGTCCATGGTGATCAGCTGGCCCGACGTTAGGGTCAGGCTCCGCCTCTTGTTGTGCCCGCGTAGCGAGCCGTTCTGGTGACGCTTCATGCGCTCGGCCTGTTCCTCGATGCTCATCTTGGACTTTGCGTCACTGGGGTTCACACAACCCTTTGACCTTTCCTGTCACAAAACGACAAAAGAGAAGTCCCCATAGCCGGGAGGAGGAGCCAGTCAGCAAGAACAAGCAGCAGTCGTCTCACGCCAAATACTTAGGTCAACTGGACCAGACCCACGTGGCTTCGATGGTGGATCAAGTCTCAGCAATTGGTTAAACTAATTATAAGCCAGCAAAATCGTTTCATTACTGTAATATATTTACTTCGTGGGTTCTTTGCTTAAGCATTCATAGCAACACGTCGTTATTAAGAACTAGTTGGTTTATTAACAAAGGTTTAGCAATCACACTGCATATTACCAGTTCATCCACCAAGCTCACAACTGCACACCTTTTCCTGGATCCCCTATACACAACTGACTGGGGTTTTATTGAGTCTTGTGAACATCACGTGACTGTTTCTTAACCGATAAGGGAATAATGGGTTATGGGGAGTTGGCAGGGAAGTGGACCTGAGTCCATGATCGGATCAGCCATGGTCGTATTAAACGTCGGAGCACAGCAAGATCCCACAAACAGCAATGTGATAATGACCAGATAATCTTTTTTTTTGTTATGATAAATATTGCCAGGTCACTGCAGAAAACTCCCCCACTTTCTTTGATATAAAATTGGTGATAACATTAATTTGTTATAAACCAATTGTGGTTTTTGCAAGGATGCTTGGGTCTGTTGAGGTTTGTGTAATGTGCAGGTTTGAATTTTAGGAATGCAACCTTTCACCGTGTTGGGTGGTCCTACTCTTAATTCAGATCAATTCATCCGTTTGCCTCTTTCTGTTGTACTGTCTCGAGCAGTCGTATGGCCTACTCCTGCTGCTATTTTTTATGTTCTTATCACTGGTTAAGCCACTACCAACTCAACAGCTCTACAACTATTTTAGTTGCAATCAGTAGTCAAGTGCCCCCTGATTAAGGGCGGGGGGGGGGGGGGCACACTCCAAAAACCTTTCAAGTTCTACAACTCTTGTAGTTGCACACAAATTAAACATTTAAATCAAGTGCCCCCTGATCTGGGGGACACGCCAAACAATTTTCCATGCCTATTTTTTGTTTTTGTTTTTTGGTTTTTTTTGGGGGGGGGCTTTAAAACATAAATATATACAAAGTGCCCCCTGTATTCAAGTTCTACAAATCCGTGAGCATCCTCACAGGTGCATACATTACAATTATCTTTCTGACTATATGTTTTTTTTTCAAACATCAAATGCCAACTCTATCAAGCAAACTCAGAGGGGGAACATAGGAGGAGGCCATTCAGCTCCTCGAGCCTGCTCCGCCATCCAATTAGATCATGGCTAATCTGTATCTTAACTCCATTGGTTCCGTATCCCTCAATACCTTTGCCTCAAAAATTGAGCAATCTCAGTTTTGAAATTTTCAATTGACCCCCCCCAACCCCCCACCACCACCAGAGGAAATGGTTTCTTTCCATTGACCCAATTATTAGCACACAAATCACTGACTCCACACGGTCTGGTGTTAATCTAACTGCTGTGACCTTCGTCCTTTATTGTTCAGCTCCAGAGTGCCTCTCAGGTGTGGTGGTCAGCCTTTTATAGCGCCTGTTGCAGGTACTACCAGGTTTCCCACCACAGCGCCCTCTGTGGTGTAGCATTGTGCTTACATTACATTTAAGGTACCAGGACCATACACACATCAATACATAACAATTAAATCCTCTAATCATCTTAAACAGCTCAATTATATCACCACTTAACTCTCTGTACTCGGGGGAATACAAGCCGAGTCTATGCAACCTGCCCTCATAATTTAACCCTTTTAGCCCCAGTATCAGTTGTGAATCTGTAGTGCAATATATCCTTCCTTAGATGCTGTCCTCAGAAATGAGTACAGTATTCCAGATTTCAGAAGGAAACTGGATCGGCGCTTGAGGGAAATAAACGTGCAGGGCTACGGGGATCGTGTGACGGAATGGGACTGACTGGATTGCTCTACAGAGAACTGGCATGGACTCGATGGGCCGAATGGCCTCCTTCTGTGTGCCGTAATGACTCTAAGATGCGGTCTAACTAAAGCATGACTTCCAGCCCTTTGTATTCCAGCTCCCTAAAGATGAAGCCTGCAGTATGAAAGAGCTGTGTCAACATCAGTAGCGATCCAGTCATTAACCTCAACATCTTCAGCATCTGCCTGCTGCACTTTTTGGGGAGGGTGGAGGGGGGGGGGGGGGGGGGGGGGGGGGGCGGATGAAGATTTGTCAGCTGACTTAAGCGAAAGAGGTCAGTGTTGGGGAATGGAAGACCACTGTTATCCGGCATTACTTTCAAGAATACCATGGCCATATGTGGAGTCAAGTTCTCTCCGCTCTGCACACCAAAACCCAGCCTCACATGAGCATCCCGACTGATGCTTCAGTTTTCCGCGTCAGACGTTACTATGAGTCATCCTGCAAACCTGGGGGTTTACAGCTGGCGGAGCAAGGAGATCTTCATCACGCCGGGCAGGGCTGGATTGGAACATAAGTGTGGGAGATGGGAGACACTCGGGCCATCCCAGCTCCTTCACTTGGGGCATTTCAATAGCATATCTTAAACCAACTCCATTGTAAGTTTGTGCACCGTATTTGTCTCCGTCATTGTCCCGTGTCCCTCATTTTCCACGCAACATTTCCTGCAACAGTGACTACACTTCAAAAGTACTTCATTGGTTGTAAAGCGCTTTGGGACGCCCATCTACGAGATGCACGGCAGCAACTCACCAAGGCTTCATCAGTAGCATCTCCCAAACCCACGACCTCTAGCACCTAGAAGGACGCATGGGAACACCATCACCTGCAAGTTCCCCTCCAAGTCACACACCGTTCTGACTTGGAAATATATCTCATAAGAACATAAGAAATAGGAGCAGGAGTAGGTTATAAAGCCCCTCGAGCCTGCTCCGCCATTTAATACGATCACGGCTGATCCGATCATGGACTCAGGTCCACTTCCCTTACCGCTCCCTATAACCCCTTATCGATAATTTGTAAGAAATCGTGGATTATAAGAAATAGTCTTATACAGGTTTCCTCGCTCAGCAAGTTGATGACACGGCAGGATTCCAATCACATCAGATAAGGAATTGTACAGACAACTGAGTTAAAAGGCATAATGCAAACACAGGCCTTGATAAGAGGTCGAGCAAGGAACCTTGAGATTAAAAAACTGTCCAAGAGAAAGTATAATCTCATAGGAAGGGGAAGGTTTTTCACCTAAGAGTTGAGACAAAGAACCCGACATGGGTTAAATAGTCCTGTCCATATCTACACCAGGCCCACCCCTAAAAAGAGAATAAAAGACCTAGACGGCGTTTCAGGGTGAAGATAAGAACTGTTCGTGCCACCAGCCGTCTGTCCGATCGGGACTAGTACCAGCTACTTGTCATGGTCGTATGTCTAGCCTGATTGTGTGTTGTGTTTGACTATATTTGAACTGTCGCTCCCTTAATAAAATGCCTTATAACGACTGACCCTTTGGGTATCTTAGCGTGACCCGCGATCTTAATCTTACATATTCCTTCACCGTCGCTGGGTCAAAATCCTGGAACTCCCTCCCTAAGAGCACTGTGGGAGCACCTTCACCACACGGCCTGCAGCAGTTCAAGAAGGCGGCTCACCACCACCTTCTCAAGGGCAATTAGGGATGGGCAATAAATGCCAGCCTTGCCAGCGACGCCTACATCCCACGAACGAATATTTTTTTTTAAATCCTGAAAGGCACTATATTTAATTCAAGCCTGTCTGTCTTTCTCACAAGTAGCTGCTCAGAACATGATGTTCATAACATGATGTTATTGGGAGAGGGTTCAAGACTTCCAATCTCTTTCTGTTCAACTTTTTCTTCTTTGGATTCTGGGCTGCTTAAAGAACCAGGAGAGATGCTTTCAGAAATCCCTGCCAATGCTAGGCTTGTTCTTTATGGATGTCAACGGTAGCTCTTGGATACCAACTATAGATCTTAGATCACAACAATAGCTTTTAGGTCCCATGCCAACATCAGTTCTGACGAGCCCGTCCACACAAAATCCAAATATTAATCTTAAATAAATGGGTCAGCCGGTAGAAAGGAAGCTTGAATGTACAGTGTGGCCTTCAGGCAAAATCCACTTTCTGTTAAACAACGTAACAGCAACTCTTTGCCGCTCCACAAATAATGCAAACTTTAATCACAAACTTCATGAATAAAATATGTTCAGTAGCCAACACCGCCTCCAGCGCGCCAGTGCAGCCTTCGGCCACCTGAGGAAAAGAGTGTTTGAAGATCAGTCCCTCAAAACTGTCACCAAGCTCATGGTCTACAGGGCTGTAGTAATACCCGCTCTCCTGTACAGCTCAGAGACGTGGACCATGTACAGTAGATGCCTCAAGTCGCTGGAGAAATATCACCAACAATGTCTCCGCAAGATCCTACAAGTCCCCTGGGAGGACGGACGCACAAACATTAGCGTCCTCGTCCAGACCAGCATCCCCATCATTGAAGCACTGGCCACACTTGATCAGCTCCGCTGGGCAGGCCACACAGTTCGCATGCCAGACACGAGACTCCCAAAGCAAGCGTTCTACTCGGAACTCCACAATGGCAAACGAGCCAAAGGTGGGCAGCGGAAACGTTACAAGGACACCCTCAAAGCCTCCCTGATAAAGTGCGACATCCCCACTGACACCTGGGAGTCCCTGGCCCACGACCGCCCTGAGTGGAGGAAGTGCATCCGGGAGAGAGCTGAGCTCCTCGGGTATCGTCATCGAGAGCATGCAGAAATTGAGCGCAGGCAGCGGAAGGAGCGTGCGGCAAACCAGGCTCCCCGCCCACTCTTTCCTCCAACGACTATCTGTCCCACCTGTGACAGAGACTGTGGTTCCCGTATTGGACTGCACAGCCACCTAAGAACTCATGCTAAGAGTGGAAGCAAGTCTTCCTCGATTCCGAGGGACTGCCCTATGATGATGATACAACTCCAACCCGTTCAAGATGACTGACAGCACAGACTAAATTGCACAACACTCCTCAGTAATTTACGTCTTGGACAAAAGTCTAGAATTACGTGGTCTTGCAAATGTATCAGAAAGACCATAATCTTGTCAAGATTGGGAATGATTGTTTGATTTTTTGAGACTTAGCGCCACCTGATGGCCCATTATTGCACTGACGATGAACTTGGCCTCCCGCAGCAGCACCACCTATAGGTGGAGGGTTAGCTTTGTTTTTTAAATCCTTGCTCATTTTAATCTTAATTTTTTTTCAAAAATCTTGGCTACAACTTTTGGTAAAATTGAAAAATGAACGAATGTCAAAAGGGGAGAGTGGGGAAGGGATCTGTAGCGAGGCACTTTCACACTTACTCGTGTCAGAGATTCATAATTAGCTTTATCACTGCTCCGGACTGCGAGGTAGGACGGAGACGGAGAAACATCCTCTGGAGGCGATTTGGTCCTTGGAGGAACGACACCTACTGCAGAATTAAGGGGGAATATGGGTTAGAAAACGTTGTCGACGCAACTTGGAAGTTATCCGGCAAAGAGAAGACATAATAACATAGAAAATAGGTGCTGGAGCAGGCCATTCGGCCCTTCGAGCCTACACCACCATTCGATATGATCGTGGCTGATCATGCAACTTCAGTACCCCATTCCTGCCTTCTCTCCATACCCCCCGATCCCTTTAGCCGTAAGGGCCACATCTAACTCCCTTTTGAATATATCCAACGAACTGGACTCAACAACTTTCTGGTTCACAATTCTCTGGGTGAAAAAGTTTCTCCTCATCTCGGTCCGAGACGGCTTACCCCTTATCATTAGACTGTGACCCCTGGTTCTGGACTTCCCCAACATCGGGAACATTCTTCCTGCATCTAACCTGTCCAATCCCGTCAGAATTTTATATGTTTCTATGAGATTCCCTCTCATTCTTCTACATTCCAGTGAATATAAGCACAGTCGATCCAGTCTTTCTTCATAGGTCAGTCCTGCCATCCCGGGAATCAGTCTGGTGAACCTTCGCTGCACTCCCTCAATAGCAAGAATGTCCTTCCTCAGATTAGGAAACCAAAACTGAACACAATATTCAAGGTGTGGCCTCACCAAGGCCCTGTACAACTGCAGTAAGACCTCCCTGCTCACATTGGGGGTGAATTTCTGCGGAGGTTATTCTACTTGTCGCCCATAACTTTTAAGGGAACGGCCAGATAAACACTTTAACTGTCCTTTCTCCAGAACATCAGTGACTCTTCCGCCAAAGTTACAGTTGGGCGAGCCGCAGACGTAACGCAGAAGTTCACCGACATGGGTAAAATGCAACAGCTCCAGGGATCAGATACCAGGCGGCCTAAGTAAAAATGAGGGGAGACGACAGTGCAATGGAAACTTGGACAAACCCTTTTTCATTCAAATGGTAATAGACAACAACAACGTCCTAAGGCGTTTCACGGCAGTGTTATAAAACAAAACAGATAAATTTGACACCAAGCCACTTAAGAAGAAATTACGACAGGTGACCAAAAAGCTTGGTTAAAGAGGTAGGTTTTAAGGAGCGTCTTAAAGGAGGAAAAAGAGGTAGAGAGGTGGAGAGGTTTAGGGAGGGAGTTCCAGAGCTTGGGGCCCAGGCAACAGAAGGCACGGCCACCGATTGGTTGAGCGATTATAATCAGGGACGCTCAAGAGGGCAGAATTGGAGGAGCGCAGACATCTCGGGGGGGGGGGGGGTTGTGGGGGGCTGGAGGGGATTACAGAGATAGGGAGGGGGCGAGGCCATGGAGGGATTTGTAAACAAGGATGAGAATTTTGAAATCGAGGCATTGCTTAACCGGGAGCCAATGCAGGTCAGCGGGTACAGGGGGTGATGAGTGAGTGGGACTTGGTGCGAGTTAGGACACGGGCAGCCGAGTTTTGGATGTCCTCAAGTTTACGTATGGTAGGATGTGGGTAGATCAAGGATAGACCAGCAAAAGCCATTGAAGCCAAAGGCAAACATGAGTTCAAGAGACCATTAGGAAAACAACTTGCATCTTACGCAGCACCTTCAACATAGAACATGTCTCAAGGTGCGTGACGGAGAAGGTGTGGCTCGAGTGCAGCAGTGGGAGAGTTGGGAGAGGTGAGTGAAAGTGTGTCCGATGCCCCATTGATGCTGAGTCCCCAGTGCCCAGTCCTGTACGTACAGCATATGATTAGCTGCCATGGTAGATTTTGCTATCGTTCGACATTACACTCACTCAGAGCCGCCATTGGCCGCTGAGTGCAGCCTGCTGTTAAACACGGGTCGTTGGAGTGAGCAAATCACCATCGTCTCGGCTAACGGCTCCCGGTCAAGCAACGCCTCGATTTTAAAATTCTCATCCTTGTTTTCAAATCCCTCCATGGCCCTCGCCCCTTCCTACCTCTATAATCTCCTCCAGCCCCACAACTCCCCCCCCCCCCCCCCGCCGAGATGTCTGCGCTCCTCTAATTCTGCCCCCTTGAGCATCCCTGATTATAATCACTCCACCATTGGTGGCCGTGCCTTCTGTTGCCTGGGCCCCAAGCTCTGGAACTTCCTGCCTAAACCTCTCCGCCTCTCTCCGCACCTTTAAGACGCTCCTTAAAATCTACCTCTATGACCAAGCTTTTGGTCAGCTGCCCCAATTTCTCCTTATTGTGGCTCGGTGTCCAATTTGTTGTCTTACACTACTGTGAAGCATCTTGGGAACGCTTCACTGCGTGAAAGGCGCTATATAAATACACGTTGTTGTTGTTTCCCCTTCAGTTGGGATGTGACAGTCTGGCCTCAGTGCTCGCGACATGCAGCATTTACCCCACACTCGAATTGGTCCAGCATGAGACATTGCTTCCGAGGAGTAGAACTGCCCCTCCCATTTCTCTCCTGCCCGCTGGGGGAACTCCCACAGGCACCCCTCCATCACAGTCACGCGCTGGCAGAACGCAAGGCTCCAGTGAGGACATTTATTACGTTTAAACATTGAAGGAGGCTGTACAGAGTTAAGGAGCCTTTTCTTGTTGCCGCAATTTGGTATGAAGATAGATTATAATTTACTGTAGAAACACCACACTGGTAATTATCCTTTTGAAAGGCTGTGGGCTGTACTCAGCACATTAACATATTTAAATGCACTGATGCCGTCAAAGAAAGAAATACAAGAAAAGAAAAAAAACAAGAAAGAGGGAAAGAGAACAAGAAAGACAAAAAAGAATGAGAAAGAAAAAGAGAGACAGAAAAGAATGAGAAAAAAGAGACAGAAAAGAATGAGAAAAAAGAGAGACAGAAAAGACAGAGAAAAAAGAGAAAGAAAGAAAAAGTTGCATTTATATAGCACTTTTCTCATCCTCAGGACATTCCAAAGCGCTTTTCAAGGGCAAATTGGCTGCTCTGCTCCAAAATAATGCAATGGGATCTTTTACGTCAACCTGAGAGAGCAGACGGGGTCTCAGTTTAACATCTCACCCGAAAAATGGGAGTGTCAGTCGAGATTTATATGCTCAAGTCCCTGGAGTGGGACTTGAACCCACAACCTTCTGACTCAGAGAGAGTGAGAGTGCTGCCCACTGAGCCACAGCTGACGCATCACCCTGTACTTAGATGTGAAGCCATCGCTGGGTATCATATGACCTCCGTGCTCGCTGACCTACATTGGCTCGCAATTGAGCAACGCCTCAATTTTAAAATTCTCATGTTCATTTTGAAGTACCTCCATAGCCTCGCTCCTCCTTATTTCCAGTTCTACAGCCATCTGAGATCTCTGCGCTGTTCCAATATTGGTCTCTTGCATAAGAACACATAAGAATTAGGAACAGGAGTAGGCCATCTAGCCCCTCGAGCCTGCTCCGCCATTCAATAAGATCATGGCTGATCTGCCCGTGGACTCAGTTCCACTGACCTGCCCGCTCCCCGTAACCCTTAATTCCCTTATTGTTAAAAATCTATCTATCTGTGACTTGAATACATTCAATGAGCTAGCCTCAACTGCTTCCTTGGGCAGAGAATTCCACAGATTCACAACCCTCTGGGAGAAGAAATTCCTTCTCAACTCAGTTTTAAATTGGCTCCCCCGTATTTTGAGGCTGTGCCCCCTAGTTCTAGTCTCCCCGACCAGTGGAAACAACCTCTCCGCCTCTATCTTGTCTATCCCTTTCATTATTTTAAATGTTTCGATAAGATCACCCCTCATCCTTCTGAACTCCAACGAGTAAAGACCCAGTTTGCTCAATCTATCATCATAAGGTAATCACGTATCCACGATTTTTATTGCTCCACCATTGGTGGCCGTGCCTTCAGCTGCCTGGGGCCCTAAGCTCTGGAACTCCCTTCCTAAACCTCTCCACCGTTCTATCTCGCTTTTCTCCTTTAAGGCGCTCCTTAAAACCGTCATCTGCCCCAATATCTCCTTGGTGTCAAATTTTACATCAGATTACATCGGATATACGGCATAGTTACAGGCCCTTCGGCCCAAACAGTCCCGGCCGTTGTTTATTCTCCACTTGAGCATCCTCCCGTCTTTCCTCATTAAATCTAGCAGCATAACCCTCTATTCCCTTCTCCCCTATATGCTTGTCTAGCCTCCCCTTGAATGCATCGATACTATTCGCTTCAACCACTCCCTGTGGCAGCGAGTTCCACATTCTCACCACTCTCTGGGTAAAGGTTTTTTTCCTGAATTCTGAGTGTTTCAATCACATTCTTTAATCAGTGACTTCCCCATGATGCACATCAAGGTCAGCCAGGTCACAAGTGACTTGAATGTGTTTTGGTCTCGGTCTGTGTGCACTGCACTTCTTGTCTGCTAGCACTCCTGTGAAGCACCTTGGGACGTTTGCCTACATTAAAGGCGCTATATAAATGCAAGTTGCTGTTGTTACAGAAAGTAAAATGACCGATGCAGTGGGGATTGGAAATAAACAGCGTGACTTTCTAGTTTTTATTCAGAGAATAAGAGAAAAATTCCGACACAGAAGGAGGCCATTCGGCCCATAGTGTCCGTGCCGGTTGAAAAAGAGCTACCCAGCCTAATCCCACCTTCCAGCACTAGGTCCGTAGCCCTGTAGGTTACGGCTCTTTAAATGCACATCCAAGTACCTTTTAAATGTGATGAGGGTTTCTGCCTCTACCACGCTTTGAGACAGTGAGTTCCAGATCCTCACCACCCTCTGGGTGAACATTTCTTCCTTTCAAATTCCTTCTAACCCCCTACCAATTACTTTAACTCTATGCCCCCTGGTTGTTGACCCCTCTGCTAAGGGAAATAGGTCTGTCTTATCCACCCTATCCAGGTCCCTCATAATTTTAGACACCTCAATAAGGTCTCCCCTCAGCCTCCTCTGCTCCAAAGAAAACAACCCCAGCCTATCCAATCTTTCCTCGTAGCTGAAGTTTTCTAGTTCTGGAACTGAAGAACTGGCCCTCTTTGAGTTGGGTGTTCAAGCTGTGAATGATGTTATTTACGGTGCTGTTGCAAAAGGCTGGTCCCACACTTCATAAATCTGGGTATCAAACGCATGTCCTCCTGAACCCCAGGGCATATGCCCGCTGACCCCCTGCAGGCGATACCTTTGTTCTGCTTCTCGGCCTCTGCATCCTGCTTGCTCTGCCCCGCGTTGCCCTCGGAGCTGGGCTGCAACGCGGGCCGGCCCTCCTTCCTGCAACTCTCGAGGCCCAATTTCTGCGGGAGATAAACAGGGTAAAATATTAAGTCTGGGCAATCCGAAACACCACTGTGGTGCCAGCACTTGGGAACAACTGATCAGATAAAGGGCAGGGGGGGGGGTATGGGGAGGGGGTATGGGGAGGGGGCAGACGTGACTGGTGCAATGAGCCCTTCTCCACTGGAGACTGCTTCAAACCAGGCAAGATCACAAGGAGGGTTCCATTTTCTTGGCGGCCTAACGAAGGTCCCAAGAGTTTGGGGTAGGGTGGGTGGGGGGGGTTCTCTCAATCCAAACTCCCAGATTATGAATTATAAAAGGAGGAAAATTATAGAGGAAAAAAACCTTGTGACATTCGACTGCAGAGAAAGGAAGCGAACTGCTTACTACCAACAGCTTAAAGTGGGCCCGCAACCAGCTAGTTGGGTTAGAATTCACTCTCCGGGCTCACGTACAAAACGGGAGAGTTTGCTAACCTCGACCGAGTGACTTGTGGGAGAGAGTTATCTTTCAGCAGCGGAAGCTTCGCTTGGCTTCCTGGTAAACTCACATCCCATGCACAGGAGTGATCATTCTGACCTCCCGTCCCAACGCATCGAGTCTCGGACCACGGGGGTGGAGCGCTCTCCCGGCCAGTGTATCAACGGAGCGGTTGACCCGTACAGATCAGGACATTGGGAGGGTTGATGCCAGCCGGGTGCCTGTTGGCCTCGGCCCTTTGATCCTGTGACCCTTGCCGGAAGTGACCGTGCGTCAATGCCACGCGAGGCCAAGATTGGGATATTTGACCACAGGGGGCATCACTGCTGCTGCCCATCACTCGTCAATAGTGGCGACTTTGGCGGGGGAGGGGGGGCAAGAAAGAAATTAGGCTCTCGTCGCCCCACCTGGGCATGATAGGCATCTGTATCTCTCAGTGGAAAGGACAGCATTCTAAACCCCGCTGGAACAAGCTCAGTTCTGATGCCCTAATGTCAGCCAGGGACGGGACACCTATATGCATCACTCAGCGGTAACTACCCCCCCACCCCTGGTTTACCAGCCCCTACTGCCTGCTACAGCCAGTGAGAAGTAGAGAGAAGTCCGACGATCGTGGAATGCAGCAACTCCCCTATTCTATAGGATGTCCGCGCATCTTACAGACCGCCCCCTGCATTCTCGCTCAATCGTTGAAGACCACACGTGAAGTGCTCATAGACATTCTATCCTCACCCTGTCGAGGCGGAAAGCTGTAGAGGAAGAGGGGGCAGCAAAGCTGTGCAGGTTAGAGAGATGACCACCCACTTTCCGTGATCAAAGGTCATGATGACCTGCCAATAGTGCAGCGAACAGCATCTGACCCCACTGAACAGAACAAACTGCCCTGCTTAAGGATAGAGCATGATATTATGCCAACAGTTTTATAAATCATACATTCGATTCAAATGGAATATACCAAATTATAACAGACTGGCTACAACAAAGAGGCATGAAATAAGGAGTTTGTGACTGATTTTTAATGAAGGTTTTTGTTCACTCATCACCCTCTGTGCTCTTGGACTCATATTGGCTCCCGGTCTGGCAACACTACGATTTTAAAATTCACATCCATGGCCTGGCCCCCCCCTGCCACACCACTATCTCTGTAACCTCCTTCAGCCACACAACCCCCCCAAGATCTCTGCGCTCCTCAAATTCTGGCCTCTTGAAATATAGAAATATAGAAAATAGGAGCAGGAGTAGGCCATTCGGCCCTTCGAGCCTGCACCACCATTCAATATGATCATGGCTGATCCTCTATCTCAACACCATATTATCGCTTTTTCCCCATACCCCTTGATGCCTTTTGTTTCTAGAAATCTATCTATCTCCCTCTTAAATACATTCAGTGACTTGGCCTCCAAAGCCTTCTGTGGTAGAGAATTCCACAGGTTCACCACCCTCTGAGTGAAAACATTTCTCCTCATCTCGGTCCTAAATTTCCTACCCTGTGACTGTGACCCCTTGTTCTAGACTTCCCAGCCCCGGGGAAACATCCTCCCCGCATTCATCATTGAGCATCCCTGATTTTAATCGCTCCACCATCGGTGGCCGTGCCTTCAGCTGCCTAGGCTCCAAGCTCTGGAACTCCCTCCCTAAACCTCTCCGCCTCTCTAGCTCTCTCTCCACCTTTACGACGCTCCTTAAAACCTACTGTAATGTATTTGCTTCATGAGTTCTTTGCTTAAACATTCATAGCAACACATTGCTATTAAGAACTAGTTGGTTTATTGGCGAAGGTTTAACAATCACACGACACAGTACCGGTTCATCCACTCCTACCTCTTTGACCAAGCTTTTGGTCACTTGTCCTAATATCTCCCTTGTGTGGCTCGGTGTTGAACTGTGTTTGATTACGTTCCTGTGACGTGCCTTGGGATGTCTTGCTACCTTAAAGGCGCCACACAAATGCAAGTTCTTGTTGTGACATCAGGGTGAATCTCCAACTAACAATCTGCAAACACACTAAGATCTTTAACGGGTGGGCACCTCCCTGTGTCTGGTAAACCTTATTTAAGGTCTGCTGTTTGACAAGACGCGCAAACCCAGGTCAGCTGGACTGAAATGCGCCATCGAGTCTCGTCAGTACAACAGAAGAAGAATCTCGCTCGCCATTACGCCTTACTGAAAGCTTAGTGCCAACCCTGAACATTGTTCCTTTGTCTACTACTTATTTCATGCCTCAAAATCATATGAGCCGGACAGACACAGATGGGAAACCACAAGACTTAGGACTGATGTAGACAGTGGCCGGGCCAGCCACTTACTGCTGTGCCTCCTTCAATTCTCTTCAGGTCCGAGGCCGTCTTCCCTTTCTCCGCCTGCTCCCAGATGTCCTCGATAGAGTAGGCCCAGAGGCTGCTCTCAGTGGGAAGAGGAGGGACTATGGGCAACGGCCCCTGCGGCAGGTAGGACTGTGGAAGGGGAGGTCGAGGCGGGCGCGTCTCCTGAGGCAAAGAGCGAGCAAAGCATAAAGAGTAACTGCAAAGCCAGGAAGACTGCGAGTGAGCAAGAGGTGGTTAGTGTTTGGAAGGCTTCCACTGGAGCTACAAGCAGTGGCTGGGAACCTGATTGAAAAAAACACGGGTTTGTATTTTGGTGCATCATTTATTGTTCACGTGCATGGTGCCTGCAGTGGGGATTGGAACCCATCCCCACTTCTTTTCCTTGCCCAGAAGGTTGCTGACACATGTTGGTCTCACGGACACTGGGCTACTGCTACGTCCGCCAAGTGGCCATCATTCGTGTGCAAGCCTGGCCAGCACGTGTCATAAGAATTAGGACCATTCAGCCCCTCGAGCCTGCTCCGCCATTCAGTAAGATCATGGCTGATCTTCTACCTCAACTCCACTTTCCTGCCCTATCCCCATATTCCTTGATTCTCTTAATATTCAAAAATCTGTCTTGAATATACTCAAAGACTGAGCCTCCACAGCTCTCTGGGATAGAGAATTCCAAAGATTCACCGCCCTCAGTGAAGAAGTTTCTCCTCATCTCAGTCCTAAATGGCCGACCCCTTACTCTTTGACTCCTGGTTCTAGACTTCCCAGTCTGGGGGAAACATCCTCCCTGCATCTACCCTGTCAAGTCCTGTAAGAGTGTTGTATGTTTCAATGAGATCACCTCTCATTCTTCTAAACTCCAGAGAATGTCGGCCTAGTCTACACTCAGTCTCTCCTCGCAGGACAATCCCCCCCCCGATCCCAGGAATCAGTCTGGTGAACCTTCATTGCACTCCCATATGGCTATTTGAACACTGGGGCATCACAACTGAGTCCCATCCTACACTCACCCGTCATCCGCCTACGTATGCTTTCCAGAAGGGGGTCCCTGAGCGGAGATCAAGAGAGGAAACCTTAACAGGTTTTAACCTTCGCTCTCCTAGGGTAACGATGCCCAGATAAACTACGGTACCACCGCTGCTGCCCAACATTCCTCGGCTTTGAATCTGATTGGAGCCCAAGATAATCCCCGATCAGGTCCTGCACGAGTCAGATGCAGAGCAAAACGTCTTCTACCTTCACCAACATGCCTTACAACAGTGGTTCTCAAATTCTTCCATGTGGGGAACCTTGCAAATACTGACACATTCCCTGGACTGCTCTTCCTACCATCCAAAAGTCAGTGCCAGCTACCCACAAAGTACAGCGGGACTCTCATTGTTTTATTAGCATACAGTAACAGAAATAACATGCGCGCTAATCAATGATACAGGTGGCAGAGACATTCATCCCATCAGGCTGGGTCAAAATCCTGGAACTCCCTCCCTAACAGCACTGTGTGGGAGCACCTTCACCACACGGACTGCAGCGGTTCAAGGCGGCGGCTCACCACCACCTTCTCGAGGGGCAATTAGGGACGGGCAATAAATGCTGGCCTTGCCAGCGACGCCCACATCCCAGGAACGAATTTTTAAAAGTCTAGGGCTGAATTTTCCACCCAGGTCCTGGAGATGAAAGGGCAGACTGCCCCCACCCAGTCTCCTGTCTGTAAGTGCATGGGGGGATCAAGAGCTATATAGGCTCAACTTTTCCTCATGAGGGTTAAATGGGATAGAGTCGGATCCACAGTAGGAAGGAGTGGGCGTGATGGGCTGAATGGCATTTTCTCAGCCCTTGCTATCTTGCATTGGTAAAGCCTTGCTTCAGCCGGTCCCTGCACATCATTCTTCACAGATCATTTCAGTGTTTACATTGTTCCACTTCACTACAAATAAATAGACATGAGAGGACATCTCAACATCAGGACTCCCTTACTAGAAAAGGTTGTCAAATATAATTTTGGGTTCGGCTTGCTATCTCATTCACTTTTTTAATTGCTTTTCCTTTTTTTGTTTGAACAGGATTACTACTGGGAACTGAAGGTTGTGAAGCAGCTTAGATTGACGGAGGTATGAGCCAATAGCTCGACACCATCCAGGACAAAGCAGCCCGCTTGATCGGCACCCCATCCAGCACCGTCAACATTCACTCCCTCCACCACCGGCGCACCGTGGCTGCAGTGTGCACCATCTACAAGATGCACTGCAGCAAATCGCCAAGGCTTCTTCGGCAGCACCTCCCAAACCCGCGACCTCCACCGCCTAGAAGGACTAGGGCAGCAACGACATGGGAGTACAATCACCGTCGCTGGGTCAAAATCCTGGAACTCCCTCCCCAACAGCACTGTGGGAGCACCTTCACCACACGGACTGCAGCGGTTCAAGGCGGCGGCTCACCACCACCTTCTCAAGGGGCAATTAGGGCCGGGAAATAAATGCCGGCCTTGCCAGCGACAGCCACATCCCGGAACGAATAAAAACATATGAATTCATTTCTCGTACATTGAAAATCCGACCTTTCCAGGAACCCGGGAATGTCACCAAGACTCTCAATTCCGTGACAATAACTGGGCTTGGGTTTGTCTATCATGGGTTAGGGCTCACCGTGCTGCACTCTCCGCTTACCTCACTGGCTATTTGCTGAGCTGACAACTGTGATTCGGAAATGGGAGAGAAGGGGCTCATGGGACTGGTGAGGCTGTTGGAGCTGAGGGGACTGGCAGGGCTGTTGGAGCTGAAGGTGCCCATTTGGGCAGTCGGCACTGCCAAGAAAAGAAAAGAATTGGGATTAAAAATCGGGCAACATTGGCATGTAATATCAATACTCTACCGCTCCCCCCACACGTTCATGGAATCGGTTATGTATGTAAACTTTAGCAATGTGTAAGACTTGCCACCAGGGGGCGCACCTGTGGGAGACCCAAGGGTCACCTGCACACCCTGGGTACTCCAGGTATACCATGCTGCTTCCTCACTCTGGAGTTACATTAAAGAGACCAAGGTCACAACGGTTTGAGCTTACAGCACACAATCTTGTGGAGTTATTCTGAACATACAGAATCCAAATTAAATTCCATGCATCTTGAAACTAGCACACATGACCCGACATCACCACAATCTGCCCTCGTGGTATCATGGCACGCGGGCATATAGTTAGACTTTCTGTGTGTTGACTACAATTGGGTGCAGCATCCGCCTCCCTAATGGATTCGAAGAGACAACCAATACGGTAGCGAGTAGCAATTTTAATTAAGGAAAGTCTTATGTTCAGAATAACTGTAAGCTCAAACAGCTGTGACCTTAGTCTCTTTAATCAAACTCCAGAGTGAAGAATCAGCATGGCAGACAACCTTTTATACTCGCTTGCACAATTGTACATTCCTGTCTGGCGTAAAAATAAAAAAGGGAAGGTGGCTCAACCGTGGCTATCAAGGGAAATCAGGGATAGTATTAAAGCCTAGGAAGTGGCATACAAATTGGCCAGAAATAGCAGCGAACCCGGGGACTGGGAGAAATTTAGAACTCAGCAGAGGAGGACAAAGGGTTTGATTAGGGCAGGGAAAATGGAGTATGAGAAGAAGCTTGCAGGGAACATTAAGACGGATTGCAAAAGTTTCTATAGATATGTAAAGAGAAAAAGGTTAGTAAAGACAAACGTAGGTCCCCTGCAGTCAGAATCAGGGGAAGTCATAATGGGGAACAAAGAAATGGCGGACCAATTGAACAAGTACTTTGGTTCAGTATTCACTAAGGAGGACACAAACAACCTTCCGGATATAAAAGGGGTCGGAGGGTCTAGTAAGGAGGAGGAACTGAGGGAAATCCTTATTAATCGGGAAATTGTGTTGGGGAAATTGATGGGATTGAAGGCCGATACATCCCCAGGGCCTGATGGACTGCATCCCAGAGTACTTAAGGAGCTGGCCTTGGAAATAGTGGATGCATTGACAGTCATTTTCCAACATTCCATTGACTCTGGATCAGTTCCTATCGAGTGGAGGGTAGCCAATGTAACCCCACTTTTTAAAAAAGGAGGGAGAGAGATAACAGGGAATTATAGACCGGTCAGCCTGACATCGGTAGTGGGTAAAATGATGGAATCAATTATTAAGGATGTCATAGCAGTGCATTTGGAAAGAGGTGACATGATAGGTCCAAGTCAGCATGGATTTGTGAAAGGGAAATCATGCTTGACAAATCTTCTGGAATTTTTTGAGGATATTTCCAGTAGAGTGGACAAGGGAGAACCAGTTGATGTGGTATATTTGGACTTTCAGAAGGCTTTCGACAAGGTCCCACACAAGAGATTAATGTGCAAAGTTAAAGCACATGGGATTGGGGGTAGTGTGCTGACATGGATTGAGAACTGGTTGTCAGACAGGAAGCAAAGAGTAGGAGTAAATGGGGACTTTTCAGAATGGCAGGCAGTGACTAGTGGGGTACCGCAAGGTTCTGTGCTGGGGCCCCAGCTGTTTACACTGTACATTAATGATTTAGACGAGGGGATTAAATGTAGTATCTCCAAATTTGCGGATGACACTAAGTTGGGTGGCAATGTGAGCTGCGAGGAGGATGCTATGAGGCTGCAGAGTGACTTGGATAGGTTAGGTGAGTGGGCAAATGCATGGCAGATGAAGTATAATGTGGATAAATGTGAGGTTATCCACTTTGGTGGTAAAAACAGAGAGACAGACTATTATCTGAATGGTGACAGATTAGGAAAAGGGGAGATGCAAAGAGACCTGGGTGTCATGGTACATCAGTCATTGAAGGTTGGCATGCAGGCACAGCAGGCGGTTAAGAAAGCAAATGGCATGTTGGCCTTCATAGCGAGGGGATTAGAGTACAGGGGCAGGGAGGTGTTGCTACAGTTGTACAGGGCCTTGGTGAGGCCACACCTGGAGTATTGTGTACAGTTTTGGTCTCCTAACCTGAGGAAGGACATTCTTGCTATTGAGGGAGTGCAGCGAAGGTTCACCAGACTGATTCCCGGGATGGCGGGACTGACCTATCAAGAAAGACTGGATCAACTGGGCTTGTATTCACTGGAGTTCAGAAGAATGAGAGGGGACCTCATAGAAACGTTTAAAATTCTGACGGGGTTAGACAGATAAAGATGCAGGAAGAATGTTCCCAATGTTGGGGAAGTCCAGAACCAGGGGACACAGTCTAAGGATAAGGGGTAAGCCATTTAGGACCGAGATGAGGAGGAATTTCTTCACCCAGAGAGTGGTGAACCTGTGGAATTCTCTACCACAGAAAGTTGTTGAGGCCAATTCACTAAATATATTCAAAAAGGAGTTAAATGAAGTCCTTACTACTAGGGGGATCAAGGGGTATGGTGAGAAAGCAGGAATGGGGTACTGAAGTTGCATGTTCAGCCATGAACTCATTGAATGGCGGTGCAGGCTAGAAGGGCCGAATGGCCTACTCCTGCACCTATTTTCTATGTTTCTATGTGTGCAGGTGACCCTTGGGTCTCCAACAGGTGCTCCCCTGGTGGCAAGTCTTACACTATTATAAAGTTTACAAACATAACAGAAAGACTCTAATTCTGTTGCGCCTTTCACGACCTTAAGAAGTCTGCAAGCACAACACAGACAATGAAGCACTGTTGCAATGTAGGAAAACCAGCAGCCAATTTGTGCACAGCAAGCTCCCACAAAGAGCAGTGTGATAATGACCAGATAATCTGTTTTTAAGTGTTGGACGAGGGTTAAATATTGGCCAGGACACCGGGGATAGCTCCCCTGCTCTTCTTTGAAATAGTGCCGTGGGATGTTGAGAGAGCAGACGGGGCTTCAGTTTAACGTCTCATCCGAAAGACAACACCTCCTTCAGCACTGCACCACAGTGTCAGCCTGGATATACGTGCTTCAGTCCCTGAAGTGGGGCTTGAACGCACAACCTCCTGACCAGAGTGCTGCCCACTGAACCACGGCTGGCACCTTGAACCCCCGAGTACAGTAATCCAACACTGGCCATCCCGCCGTCGGATAACGATGAGGTGTGTTACGGATTAATTCCCCCCGGTGTGATAGGTGCGCTCGCCCTGAATTGGGTCACGGGTCAAGCATGTGACGCACACATTAAAGGGATCGAGCTGGTAGATCAGTTAGTCCTCTTAATGTTGGCCATCAGCGAGGTCACACTTCACGTTACGCCCTGCCCCTGCACTAGCTGAATATAAGAGTGAAGTGATGGCCGCCTAATGCAGTGTTAGGAGCTACTGTACCGTTCTGTTTGATGGACTCTGCGGCAATCCTATCGGGATAGGTCTTCCTCAGTCCTTCCATGACGTCTTGAATTTTCCATAGCTCCTTTTGAATGTGCTTGTACCCCACCTCATCCTGAAAGAATGTCACAAGCCCCCGTCAGACTCATTTACTACGCCGCAACACCCGATAAGTTAAAATCGCATCCTCCATTAGCTTTCTCCACGAGAGCAGAAAGTGCGACGGTAAACAAAATTCAAAAATGATTCAGACGGGTTCAGGCAGGCTTTATATCGTGAGGATTTCGGGATGGGTGAGGCGGCGAATGAGCTAATCTCACTCCTAGTCTTTCGTCTCTCCAACTTTGCCTCGGCGTGGAAGGTCATTGGTCATTTTTAATTTTTTTTATGATTTTATGGCAGCGTTACCTGCATTCCCATGGGGCTGTTCAGCTGCTCCCATAAGTCATTGTGAATGATGGACAGCTCCATTTTGAGGGCATCGCACTCCATCTTTGTGTTTGCAAAAGCCTAGAATGCATGCAACGCACAAAGCAGGACCAGAACACAAGTCAATACGCTTGGAAAAACTGTTGAGGCTTAAAGAATCAATAGTCAAGTACATTCTGTAATTAATGAGTGCCGTCACATCCATAATTGGTTGGCAACTTCTGAGACGTCGCTGGTGGAAGGCCGTGCATCTACACAAAGAGGGACTCATGACGTTGGAGGCAGCGCTCACCATTGAGAGAGGTGGCCGTTACCTGTATCTCTGTCGGTAGCGCAAATGCAGACGGACTTGCCCACTGGGGGCAGCCACGTCTGTTTTGCTTGCAAGGCGCTGAAACACTGCAATACATCTCCGCGCAGGCCGGCTGAATGTACGCATCTGTGAGTAGGCTCACAGGTTTGCAGAGCTGTTGCATTGCGAGTGACTTATTCAGTCACATGATGTTCACAAGATCAATAAAACCCCAGCCAGTTGGGTCTAGGTCATCCACGATGAGGTATGCAGTTGTGAGCCTGGTGGATGAACTGGTAACGTGTAGTGTGATTGTTAAACCGTTGTTAATAAACCAACTAGTTCTTAATAGCAAAGTGTTGCTGTGAATTCTTAAGCAAAGAGCCCATGAAGCGAATACATTACACCGGCCTATTTGTTTTGTTATCTGCAGTCCGTATGGACCTTCCCCAGCCAACCGGGAAACGTACAGGCACTTCCACCCCACCACCCCATCGCCCCGCCACCCCCCCCCTCGCCCTCCGAAATGCGCCGCTGCCTGCATCCTTAACACAACCATCCACGCATTAGCTTGCAGACGCGTGCTCCTTGCCAATGGATTCAACAGGCCAAAGCGCCAAACTCCTTTCAGCTGCCAGGACAGTCGAGCCTTGCGGGTGAAACGTAACCGCTCCCCTCGTGACTCCGCACTGACCCCGCTCCCCTCGTGACCCCGCACTGACCCCGCTCCCCTCGTGACTCCGCACTGACCTCGCTCCCCTCGTGACCCCGCACTGACCCCGCTCCCCTCGTGACCCGGCACTGACCCCGCTCCCATCATGAACCCGCACTGACCCTGCTCCCCTCGTGACCCTGCACTGACCCCGCTCCCCTCGTGACCTGGCACTGACTCCGCTCCCCTAGTGACCCTGCACTGACCCCGCACCCCTAGTGACCCTACACTGACCCCGCTCCCCCGCACTGACCCCACACCCCTCGTAACCCGCACTGACCCCACACCCCTCGTAACCCCGCACTGACCCTGATCCCTTAGTGACCCCGCTCCCCTAGTGACCCCGCTCCCCTAGTGACCCCGCACTGACACCACTCCCCTTGTGACCCCGCTCCCCTAGTGACCCCGTGCTGACCCTGCTCCCCTTGTGACCCCGCTCCCCTAGTGACCCCGCACCACTTGTGACCCTGCACCACTCGTGACCCTGCACCACTCGTGACCCTGCACTGAGCCCGCTCCCCTCGTGACCCCGCACGGACACTGCTCCCCTCGTGACCCCGCGCTGACCCCGTTCCCCTGCCCCCCTCGTGACCCCGCATGGACGCTGCTCCCCTCGTGACCCCCCCCCGCTGACCCCGCACCCCTTGTGACCCCACTCCCCTTCGTGATCCCACTCCCCTCATGACCCCACATGGACACTGCTCCCGTACCGTAGTTGCTTGTGAGAGCTCCCCCCGGATATTGATCAACTGGTTCTGCAAGGACTCCTTCTTCAGCACGAGTTGCTCCGTGTACGCTGGCTGATTACGGTACATGGCCATCTCCCGATGGGTTGTTTCCAAGGCACTTTCCAGAGAATCCTAGAGTATGAAAAAAACCAGAAAGGAAAACACCCCAAATCAGGTTCAACTTTCATTTAATATCAAACGCATATTCTCCTCTTCTCCCTACATCAAGTACTGCAGTCACCTGACTTGGAGGGGAGGGGAGGGGAGGGGAGGACAGAATCAGGACCATCACTGGAAGAAAGGACAAAGTTGCAATAAATGTTTGGCTGACAGCAGAAGTCCCGGCCAGAATGAAGATGATTGGATAATATCCCAGTCAATCACGCCTGGAGACCACACTGCTGTAAGTGACTGGGATTTTACACACATCACTGGTATATAACTATCCTCCATTCACTGTATTTTGCTGTAGAAATAACCCTAAACTTTTAAATCAAATGCCCCCTTTTGGTAAGGTCACTACAACCCATAAATTACCAAGTAAACTTTAAAAGAAGCATAACAGATCAAATTAAAATGTGGTTCCCTCCGGCGCCCGCCTCTCGCGGAAGGCCGCGAGCGTACCGGTGGACACCGCGTGCTCCATCTCCAGGGACACCCTGATGCGAACGTAACCACGGATAGAAGCAGGCAGTCGGGCTGAACGACCCCCCTCGACTGCCCACTGCCTGGACTGGTTAATGGCCACCTTGGCCAGGCCCAGGAGCAGCCCCAACGAGGAGGCCTCGCTGAGAACGGCCGAGCTACTGGGCAGGTGAGGCGCTAAAGTTCTAGATGGAGCGAAGGCCATTCTACAGGTGCGGTCCGAGATGCTGAGCTCAAGAGAAGCATCCAGAGGGCAAAAGACGTTAACAGTACCTTCTCCTTCCGAAGCTGCAGGACCCATTTCTCCTGTTCTCGCTGGTTCTTGGTCTGCTCGCAAAGTCGACCCAGCAATTTCTGTTTCCAAAAAAATATACAAGGAAAATGCCGTCAATTTTCAGTTGCATTTTTGGCAGAGATTACAATGAGGCAAAAAACTCCCGTTTGCAAATCTTGCGGGCGTCAGGAACAATCCAAATTACTGCGTTACCTTTTGCTTCTCAAGAAGCTCGAAAGCTGCTCTGGGGGAAATAATTCCTGCTGCAACTTGCTAGATTGCATGAAGATATCTGGACCTAAGAACATAAGAAATAGGAGCAGGAGTAGGTCATACGGCCCCTCGAGCCTGCTCCGCCATTTAATACGATCATAGCTGATCCGATCATGGTCTCCGGTCCACTTCCCTGCCTGCTCCCCATAACACCTTATTCCCTTATCGGTTAAGAAACTGTCTATCTCTGTCTTAAATTTATTCAATGTTCCAGCTTCCACAGCTCTTGAGGCAGCGAATTCCACAGATTTACAACCCTCTGAGAGAAGAAATTTCTCCTCATCTCAGTTTTAAATGGGCAGCCTCTTATTCTAAGATTATGCCCCCTCTAGTTCTAGTTTCCCTCATCAGTGGAAACATCCTCTCTACATCCACCTTGTCAAGCCTCCTCATAATCTTATACATTTCAATAAGATCACTTCTCATTCTTCTGAATTCCAATTAAGTAGAGGCCCAACCTACTCAACCTTTCCTCATAAGTCAACCCCCTCATCTTTGGAATCAACCTAGTGAACATTCTCTGAACTGCCTCCAAAGCAAGTATATCCTTTCTGTAATGTATATAATGACTCGAACGACTTGTAAACTCACTCAGGTGTAAACCTGGTTCAACTTTATTCGTGCCCAAAGTGCGCACATGACATGGTACTTGCTCTTATAGACCAGGGCCAGCGCACACGCGCGTACAGCCTGAGACCTCCAACAGTGGCGCCCCCTGGTGTCTAGTGATGCCAAGCATCAATACATAACACTTTCATAAATATGGAAAAGTGGCTTTAATGCCTCTGATTTCCCCACACACTGCAGTCCAGATCTCAGCTGCACCATCAGATGCTGGTCAGTGGAGACGAGACAGCGCTCGTGGATGGGGGGGAAGGAACAAGCACAGCTGGGGAGAGCGTTCTTGTGCATCTCCAAGCAGCTGACATTGCGGGATAGAATTGAGCATGCAGAATACTTGCCTTTATTTGCTGGGGCATAGAATACAAGAGCAAGGAGTTTGTGTTTGAACTGTATAAACTCTAATTAGGCCACCTCTGAAGTACTGCGTGCAGTTCTGATCACCACATTACAGCAAAGATGTGACTGCACTGGAGAGGGTACAGAGGAGATTTATGAGGATGTTGCCTGGACTGGAGAATTTTAGCTATGAGGAAAGATTGGACAGGCTGGGATTGTTTTCTTTGGAACAGAGGAGGCTGAGGGCAGACCTTAGTGAGGTGTATCAAATTATGAGGGGCCTAGATAGTGTGGATAGAAAGGGCCTATTTCCCTTAGCAGAGAGGTCATAGATTTGAAGTAATTGGTAGAAGGTTTCGAGGGGTGCTGAGGGGAAATGTTTGCACCCAGAGGGTGGTGGGGGTCCGGAACTCACTGCCTGAAAGGATGGTAGAGGCAAAAACCCTCACCACATTTAAAAAGTGCTTGGATGTGCACTTGAAGTGCCGTGACCTACAGGTCTCCCGACGAAGAGCTGGAAAGTGGGATTAGGCTGGGGAGCTCTTTGTCGGCCGGCGCAGACACGATGGGCCGAAATGGCCTCCTTCCGTGCTGTAAATTTCTATGATTCTGTGAATCTATCAATAACTGACGGTATTGGATCAGCTTCCCGTTATACACCCGGCCTGATTTCCCCCTTCCCCCTGCCCCCTGCCACCCGCAGCTGACTGATGTCTCACCCGCTCAGCTAGCTTTGCGCTTATGCCCAAAAGGGGGCGGGCGACCTAAACCAAGGTAAAATCATCATCTTTCCCTCTTTGCCCAACTGCCGGCCCCCCTCCCTATCCCCCCGACCCAGCCACCTCACTCAGTTTTCTCTCCCATCTCCTGAAAGCACCGACTCACGCTGAGATTGAGTTCACTGGTTGCTCCGAGGATCCTCGGCCAAGCGGCCATCCTTCATGTGCGAGTCTAAGCAAGGAGTGGCGGCCGGCTAATCGACGGTGGGGGGTATCACCACTGAGCCTGATGCTCTGATATCCGCACACTTTCACTGTCCAGCAAGGGGACACTAGCTAACAAACAGAAGCAGAGCCCCTAGATACCCCACATCCGCCCCTACTCCCAGGCTAGGGAGTCTGAGAACTATTCTCGTGCCCCTGCCAGCTGAGACAGCTTACTCAGTAGGTCTGAAACCAGGACCTTTGTATGATTCAGTTACACACTGGGCAGCGTATAGAATCGTAGAAATTTACAGCACAGAAGGAGGCCATTTCGGCCCATCGTGTCTGTGCCGGCCGACAAAGTGCTATCCAGCCTAATCCCCCTTTCCAGCTCTTGGTCCGTAGCCCTGTAGGTTACGGCGCTCCAAGTGCATATCCAAGTACTTTTTAAATGTGCTGAGGGTTTCTGCCTCTACCATCCTTTCAGGCAGTGAGTTCCAGACCCCCACCACCCTCTGAGTGAAAAGATTTCCCCTTAAATTCCCTCTAAACCTCCTACCAATTACTTTAAATCTATGCCCCCCCCGGTTGTTGACCCCTCTGCTAAGGGAAATAGGTCCTTCCTATCCACTCTAGAAGGCCCTTCATAATTTGATACACCTCAAATGGTCTCCCCTCAGCCTCCTCTGTTCCAAATAAAACAAACGCAGCCAATACAACCATTCCTCAGAGCTAAAATTCTCCAGTCCAGGCAACATCCTTGTAAATCTCCTCTGTACCCTCTCCAGTGTAATCACATCTTTCCTGCAATGTGGTGACCAGAACTGCATGCAGTACTCCAGCTGTGGCCTAGTGTTTTATACAGTTCCAGCATAACCTCCCTGCTCTTGTATTCTATGCCTCAGCTAATGAAGACAAATATTCCATATCTGCCAACCGAGATATCTGGAGAACACAACACTTCCTTTTCTAACATTAAGGAGAGGAGAGAAGGATGAAAAAGTTGTTTCTGCTTTTGAATGGGGCAGATCTTTCACCGATATTCAGCTGCAACCACTGAGAGAGGAGGGGGAGATGATGGAAATGTTCCCCCCCCCTCTCCCCGCACACCCCCTCAACACCCAGTGCAGTGCTGAGGGAGTGCCGCACTGTCAGAGGTGCAGTCTTTCGCATGAGACGTTAAACTGATGCCCTGTCTGTTCTCTCAAGTGGACATAAAAGATCCCATGGCACTACTTCGAAGAAGAGCAGGGGAGTTATCCCCAGTGTCCTGGCCACTATTTACCCCTCAATCAACATAACAAAAACAGATTATCTGGTCATTATCACATTGCTGTTTGTGGGAGCTTGCTTGTGCACAAATTGGCTGCTGCATTTCCCACATTACAAAGTGACTACACTCCAAAAGTACTTCATTGGCTGTAAAGCGCTTTGGGCCGTCCGCTGGTCATGAAAAGCACTCGATAAATGCAAGTCTGTCTTTCTTTTTCTTGCTCCGAAGTGGCAGGTTGCTTCCAACAGATTTAAATATTCTAAAACAAGGCTGAGATCCCACAGAGTGAGTATTCCTGATAAGCCCCTTGCTGCCGGGTCATTTCAGAGTTCAGCATCGTAGGAGACAGGTTAAATGTTTAAAACTTACATCAATCTCCAATTCATCGACCTTGTAATGCTGCAGGGGGTCCTGGTATCTCTCCTGATATGGAACCTGCAAACATCAGCAATAGTTAAGGGCTCTGACCTTGCTGTGTGACGCACACCTGTCAGAATCTTTAATGCACAGAGTCAACTTACTGCTGCCAATTTGCTTTTTTTTGCTCTTTATTGCTGCTGCCTCGCTCCTCCCCGCTTTAATTGTTGGACCCAAATGGCCAAGAAAGAAAGCAAGCCAAGCCCCCACTGTTGTGCTCTGTAGTCTTAACAGGATCTTCAATTGGCCACAATCCACGGTTAGACCAGGGAAGCAAATTGGGAACGATCGAGATCAGGACGAACTGGCTACACTTCCTGTGCCCGATGCTTGTGAAGGGGGCCAAATGGTCTGTACCGGGTTGACACCGGCCAATATTTATCTCTCAATCAACATAACAAAAAACAACAGATTATCTGGTCATTATCACATCGCTGTTTGTGGGAGCTCGCTGTGCCCAAGTTGGCTGCCGCGTTTCCCACATCACGACAGTGACTACACTCCAAAAGTACTTCGTTGGCTGTAAAGCGCTTTGAGACGTCCGGTGGTCGTGAAAGGCGCTATATAAATGCCAAGTCTTGGTTTTCCTTGTGTGCACTGGGAGCAGGAGGGACACGCCAGCACATCGTGCAAGCCCCGAGGTCAGTCGGCACCAAACTGGAGAGTTAAGAACTTTGGATTAAAACTTTCACAGGGAGGAGTCGCCGCGAGGTAGGGAATGAGGCCAGCCTCTGAGTGAGATATTAATCGGGAGTGGTGTCATAGTCTTAAAAGCGGCAGCATCAAATTACTGGGGAGATGTAAGTCAAGTCCCTTCCAGGAAGAGGCTCCCCTTAAAAAGCCAGCAGTGGCACTATTCCGTTGGAGCAGTCTCTTGCGTCGGTCTGTGCTACACCAGCCATTGTATCGGCAGCTATTCAAATGTTGCATTTTAATCATTAAACTATGTAGCAGTGCACACCATTGACAACCTGTTGCTGTGTCCTGCTCTGTGTCTGACAGGTCTGTGACCGGACATTATTAAAGTCTGGTTTTAAGTCCCTTCTCTTCATTCTCAAAGCTTTCCTGACCTCGTCCCACCTCCAGCTGTACTCTCCCACATTTACTCTCCTCTTCCACTCCTGGTCCAGTCCTCATCCCTCACACTCCTGGTCTACTCCTCATCCCTCACACTCCTGGTCTACTCCTCATCCCTCACACTCCTGGTCTACTCCTCATCCCTCACACTCCTGGTCTACTCCTCATCCCTCACACTCCTGGTCTACTCCTCATCCCTCACACTCCTGGTCTACTCCTCATCCCTCACACTCCTGGTCTACTCCTCATCCCTCACACTCCTGGTCTACTCCTCATCCCTCACACTCCTGGTCTACTCCTCATCCCTCACACTCCTGGTCTACTCCTCATCCCTCACACTCCTGGTCTACTCCTCATCCCTCACACTCCTGGTCTACTCCTCATCCCTCACACTCCTGGTCTACTCCTCATCCCTCACACTCCTGGTCTACTCCTCATCCCTCACACTCCTGGTCTACTCCTCATCCCTCACACTCCTGGTCTACTCCTCATCCCTCACACTCCTGGTCTACTCCTCATCCCTCACACTCCTGGTCTACTCCTCATCCCTCACACTCCTGGTCTACTCCTCATCCCTCACACTCCTGGTCTACTCCTCATCCCTCACACTCCTGGTCTACTCCTCATCCCTCACACTCCTGGTCTACTCCTCATCCCTCACACTCCTGGTCTACTCCTCATCCCTCACACTCCTGGTCTACTCCTCATCCCTCACACTCCTGGTCTACTCCTCATCCCTCACACTCCTGGTCTACTCCTCATCTCTCACACTCCTGGTCTACTCCTCATCCCCCACTCCCGGTCCACTAGCAACCACTGGTTCATCCCACAAGCCCTAGCCTCAGGAACCCCCTCCCAAATCCCCCTACCTTGGCTCCTCCCAACGTGCCTTCAAAAACTTCCTTAAAACTGTCCTCTTTAACCATACTTTCAGCTCCTCTCCAACGCTTTTACCCTGCTTTATCCTTTTTTCTACCTCTCGCTCATTCCTGCTCATAATGCAGCCTATTTTCAGCTCTGTAAAACTCCTTAGGATATCTCTGTGTGTGCAAGGAGCACTATAGACGTGCAAATCATTGCCATGGTAACATGGCCTATTAAATTGCCTGATAGTAATTTAGCCCAGAGTCAGTTAGGCGTGACGACATCACTGTAATTTTACATTTGGATTGTTGGACTTATTTTCTCCCTTTTGCAAACCTCTTCCACCCCCCCCGCCCCCACCATCAATTCATCAATTCTTCACAGATGAAGCCCCTTATATAAGGCCCTAAATAATTAGCTAATATATTAAATATGCTACTTCGTCGGGGTCATCATACAATGGATATAGTCTGAATCCCTGACATTCTGCACTCCCCAGAGAACAATCTCAGGTATATTTAGGTCTTGCATTTTACACGTGTTGCACATGGTCTCCCCCGCTAACAAAGGCCTGACATAAACAGCCTCACTACAAAACACCTCTCACTACCGCAAAACAGCCCCGAACATGCAAGAGTTCACTTCCAGTGTGGAGCCTCCCTCAGTGGGAGAAACTATCAAGGAATCAGATGTGGAGATCAGCGCCCTCAATTTCTGACACTCCCAGGTTTTTTGGCCATTCACATCGACAGTGATATATTGGACACACCGTGAATCATGCGCACTGACCTTTCTGTTTATTCATTCTTGGCATGTAGGCACCGCTGGCAAGGTCAGCATTTATTGCCTATCCCTAACTACCCTCGAGATCCCTCCCTCCCCAGCTGACTCACCAACCTTCATGCTGGGAGTCTTGCATTTTTCCGAACACCATATTATATATTGCTGGTTTTCACATTAGTTGAAAACCCATATAAACACCTTCCCATGTCGACAGTTACATTAAGGTTATATAAAGCTCTGGTTGGATCCCTTTTAGAGAACTGCGTTTATTTCTGGGTACCGCAGCCCAGAAAGGATATATTGGTCTTGGAAGGAGAGCAGTGCAGATTCACCAGAATGATACCGGGGCTAAAAGGGTTAAATTATGAGGACAGGTTGCACAGACTAGGCTTGTATTCCCCGGAGTACAGAAGATAAAGGGGTGATCTAATTGAACTGTTTAAGAACTAGGGTTCACAGTCTAAGGATAAGGGGTAAGCCATTTAGGACCAAGATGAGGAGAAACTTCTTCACTCAGAGAATTGTGAACCTGCGGAATTCTCTACCACAGAAAGTTGTTGAGTCCAGTTCATTAGATATATTCAAAAGGGAGTTAGATGTGGCCCTTAGAGCTAAAGGGATCAAGGGGTATGGAGAGAAATCAGGAAAGGGGTACTGAGGTTGCATGATCAGCCATGATCTTATTGAATGCTGGTGCAGGCTTGAAGGGCCGAATGGCCTACTCCTGCACCTATTTTCTATATTTCTATGTTTCTATGAAAAGAGTTAATAGAATAGATAGGGAGAAACTATTTCCTCTGGTCGGGGGCATCCAGAATAAGGGGGCATAACCTTAAAATTGGAGCTGGGCTGTTCAGGGGTGATGCAAGGAAGCACTTCTGCACACAAAGGGTGATGGAAAACTGAAACTTCCTCTGCCGAAAAGCTGTTGAGGCTGGGGGTCAATTGAAAATTGAGATCAATAGATTTTTGTTAGGCGAGGGTGTTAAAAGTTACGGAACGTAGGCAGGTAGATGGGAGTTAAAATACAGATCAGCCGTGAACTAATTAAATGGCGGAATGAGTTCTTAATGATATGTCCAATTTGAGGGCTCTAGGCAGAGTTCTCTACCATTCTGTGAACTAATTTGGTAACATATCGATTATCATCTGTCTAACACAGATCTGGGTAAAAAGCACAATCATGTGGTCAAGTTCCTATAAGGAAGAATGCCTCTTTCTTGTCTTCGTGAGAATAGGATTCGCAATATGGCCAATCTCCCGTTTAGCTTTTTTTTATTGTTGATATCAGAATAATCTGATTCAAATGACCAAACACTGAATATTCATTTATGACCAAATGAAGTCTGAGGTAGCTCTGGTTTACGATCTTGTAACCAAATAACTGCACAGCCGCTGATGAAACACCTCTAGAGCTGTTATAGATCTGCATAACTGATGCAGTTCAGCTATACAGTTAGTTTTCAATACTATCCACCTGATAAATATATCAGGTGGGAGACAGAAAGCAGGAATCTATAGACCAGTTATTATCATTGGGAAAATGCTGGAGTCCATTATTAAGGAAGAGAGCAGGACATTTAGAAAATTATAATAATCAAGCAGTCAGCATGGTTTTACGAAAGGGAAATCATGTTTGACAAATTTGCTGAGTTCTTTGAGGATGTAACGAGCAGGGTGGATAAAGGGGAACTAGTAGATGTCGTGTATTTGGATTTCCAGAAGGCATAAGGTGCCATATATAGGGTTACTGCACAAGATAAAAGCTCACAGGGTTGGGGGTAATATATTAGTATGGATAGATGATTGGCTAACTAACAGAAAACAGAGAGTCAGGATAAATGGGTCATTTTCAGGTTGGCAAACTGTAACTAGTGGGGTGCCATAGGGATCAGTGTTGGGGCCTCAACTATTTACAATCTATATTAATGATCTGGATGAAGGGACCGAGTATAATGTAGCCAAATTAGCTGATAATACAAAGACAGGTGGGAAAACAAGTTGTGAGGAGGACAAAAAGAATCTGCAAAGGTATATCGACAGGTTAAATGAGTGGGCAAAAATTTGGCAGATGGAGTATAATGTGGGAAAATGTGAGGTTATCCACTTTGGTAGGAAAAATAAAAAAACAAATACCTGTGATCATTTAAATGGAGAGTGTTTACAAAATGCTGTGGTACAGAAGGATCTAGGGATCCTTGTACATGAAACACAAAATTTAGTATGCAGGTACAGCAAGTAATTAGAAATGCAAATTGAATGTTGGCCTTTAGTGCAAGGGGGATAGAGTATAAAAGTAGGGAAGACCTGCTATAACTACAGGGTATTGGTGAGACCAAACCTGGAGTATTGTGTACAGTTTTGGTCTCCTTATTTAAGGAAGGGTATACTTGCATTGGAGACTATTCAGAGAAGGTTCACAAGGTTGATTCCGGAGATCAAGGGGTTGTCACATGAAGAAAGGTTGAGCAGGTTGGGCCTGTACTCATTGGAGATTATAAGAATAAGAGGTGATCTTACTGAAATGTATAAGATTATGAGGGGGCTTGACAGGGTAGATGCAGAGAGGATGTTTCCCCTCGTGGGGGAATCTAGAACTAGAGGGCATAGTTTCAGAATAAGGGGTTGGAGATGTGGAGGAATTTCTTCCCTCAGATGGTTGTGAATCTGTGAAATTCTCTATCTCAGAGAGCTGTGGAGGCTGGGTCATTGAATATATTTAAGGTGGAGATAGACAGATTTTTGAACAGTAAGGGAGTGAAGGGTTATGGGGATTGGGCAGGGAAGTGGAACTGAGGTCAAGATCAGATTAAATGACCTTATTAAATGGCAGAGCAGGCTCGAGGGGCCAGGTGGCCTACTCCTGCTCCTATTTCTTATGTTCTTATATACCTTATCCAAGCTTAGAATCCCAATAGCTCAAAAGCCTTCCTTTTCACTTCTGTTATATAGAATTGCAAAGGGCCAGCCCCCTTTCATTCATTCCAAATGCTGCTGTATAGAATTCCAATGAACCAATCTCCTGTTCATTCACTACAACTGTGACTATGTAGAATTTTAGTGAGCCAAATGCACTCTTAACCACTCCCATTGGATGGAATTGCAAAAGGCAAACTCCTTCTCATCCACTCCCACTATACAGAATTTTAAATGGAACAAACCCCTTCTTATTTACTCCAGCTGCTACTATATGGCATTCCAGTGTGCCAAACATCTCGTTCACTGCCATTGGGGGATCAAGGGGTATGGCGAGAAGGTAGGAATGGGGTACTGAAGTTGCATGTTCAGCCATGAACTCATTGAATGGCGGTGCAGGCTAGAAGGGCCGAATGGCCTACTCCTGCACCTATTTTCTATGTTTCTATGTTTCTATTGTGTGAATCCTAATGAACCAGACCCCTTCTCATTCACAGGCACAAAATACTGCGCATGCTGGAAATCTGAAATAAAAACAGAAAATGCTGGAAATACTCAGCAGTTCAGGCAGCATCACATTTGTGGAGAGAGAAACAGAGTTAATGTTTCAGGTCGATGACCTTTGGCTGGGGGAGTCTAGAACTGAGGATCACAGTGTCATTCAGGGGTCAGCCATTTAGGACTGAGATGAACAGAAATGCCTTCACTCAGAGGGTGGTGAATCTTTGGAATTCTCCACCCAAGAGGGTTGTGGATACTCAGTCATTGAGTATATTCAAGGCGGGGAGCGCTCGAATTTTGAATACCTTGGTCATCGACCTGAAACGTTAACTCTGTTTCTCTCTCCACAGATGCTGCCTGACCTGCTGAGTACTTTCAGCATTTGCCCTCTCATTCACCGCCGTTGTGTGGAATCCGAATCGATCAGCTCGCTTCCAATTCACATTTAGTTAGTTAGAGTTCCAATATGTAATGTATGCACCTGTGAGTATGCTCACAGATTTGTAGAGGTGTTGGGACTGGAGTGCATCATCACCCCCTCGGGAACAGAATTTTAATTTAATTTGGAAAAGTTCCCAGTTAATTTGAGGGTTCTAGTGCCCTTACAAAAAGATTTAACATTTAGTTTAAAATAGTTGTAGAGCTGTTGAGCTGGGAGTAGCTTAGCCAGTCACGTGATGTTCACAAGACTCAATAAAACCCCGGCCAGTGGGATTCAGCAGATCCACAATGAGGCAGGTGGTTGTGAACCTGGAGAATGAGATGGTAATGTCATCATCATAGGCAGTCCTTCGGAATCGAGGAAGACTTGTTTCCACTCCCAAAGTGAGTTCTTTGGTGGCTGAACAGTCCAACACGAGAGCCACAGACCCTGTCACAGGTGGGACAGATATTCGTTGGGGGAAGAGAGGGGGGCTGTGGGACTGATTTACCACACGCTCTTTCCGCTGCTTGGGCCTGGTAATGCGCAGTGTGATTGTTAAACATTTTGATAATAAACCAACTAGTTCTTAATAGCAAAGTGTTTTGCCGTGAATTCTTAAGCAAAGAACCTACAAAGCAAATACATTACGCAATGGATCTCCTTCTCATTCACTGCAACTATGTCGAATTCCGATAGATCACATGCTCTCTCATCCTCTCCTCGCTGTCGGTACATAAAACTGCAGTGGAACAAACTCCTTCTCATTCACCATGTAGAATTCTCCACCCAGATGCACTGATTCAATGAAAAGGAATGATAATTACTCTGCTATTACTCATAAACTACACTGCTTACCTCAAGCATGTACAGTACATGTCTTTGTTCAGTGTTTTCTGCCATGTTCCCTTAAATGTGGTTGTCAAGTGTACAAGTAAATAGCCCGTGGACTAAAAGTCATCAATTAATCCCAAAGCAAGTGCAAAATGACTTGGGAAGATCAGAAAGCCTTAATCATAATGAGCCGATTTAAGCAGATTCTAAAACTGTCCATCTGTCAATCTATGCAAATTACACAATTACCTAGGTAGCTAGTCTCTAGAAATTAAACCTAATCGGTGACTTCCGTTTAACCCCAGGTTCTACAGAGGCAAGTAATCTTCCATTCACCGTACGCTCATTCCTAGAGACTGAATATTAATTAAAGGGATGATAGGATAAAGCTGATTCCAGATATTGCTATTATACAGGCGCCTGGTTTCAATACACAGCGAATATGAAAATTAGAAGGTAATGTTGTTTCAGTTACCAAACCCGGCACCAAACTGGAGGAGGATTTAGTGCATCACTCCTACCAATTACAATTCTTCTTAAATACCGGCAATAAAGCTGTAAATTAACAAAAAAAAACTTTGAAGGAACCTTAAAAAATCATTTGTGATGAAGCACTCCAGTCCCTCCGGTGCCCACCTGCCGCGGAAGGCCTCGAGCATGTCAGTGGGCACCGCGTGCTCCACCTCCAGGGACACTCGGGCGCGAGCGTAGCCGCGGAGGAGAGGGCAAGCAGTCGGGCTGAATGGCCCCCTCGAACGCCTGCTGCCTGGATCGGTTTCCGACTGAGTACATCTCCTCTGCGCCTCCATCTACCACAAGTCTGAGACAAGCCACCTTGTATAGTCTTGTCTTCCATTGCAGTTTTTTTTAAATAAAAGAGTTCTTTAACTACACAAAAATATACATATACATATATATATATATATATACATATACACACATACATATATACACATACGCGTGCGGGGATTCGTATCTTACATGCATAATTCTTGAACTCGTGGTTTGAACAATACATTACACATGTTACACAGGTTAAGTTGTGTGTACCAAGCAGTGCGTTATAGATAGGAATCTGTGGGAAACACAGGGAAAAACTGGTCAATGAGCCACATATTATGCAGGAGAGGCTGTGTGTTCTGAGCTTATGTACAGTTCACCAGTACCATAATTGAAGGTTCTATACGGAAGGGACTGCAATGGTTCCAACAGTTCTAAAAATTCGATTAGAAAAATATATTCCCCTCTTTTCCTCCCCAACTGGACGAGCGAAACCCCCGATCCCCAGGACAGAGTGTGAGCCACGGTCGAGACCAACATTGGGAACCTGCAATTTGGGAAATCAATGCTCCACTGTTACCACCAAGCTTTATTGAGACTGGGCGAAGGGAGTCTTCACCTTTGAGAATGCAGCTCTCCAAACCTCCCCTCGATTGGCTGTCTGCGTTCCCGTGGCTCATAATAGAATAGAATCATAGAATAGTACGGCACAGAAGGAGGCCATTCGCCCATTGAGTCTGCACCCGCTCGTTTGTCGAGTGATCCAGTTCGTCCCACTCCCCTGCTCTTTTTCCATATTCCCGCAATTTTTACTCCTTCAAGTGTGTATCCAATTCCCTTTTGAAGGCTACTATTGAATCTGTATCCACCACCCTGTCAGGCAGCGCAGTCCAAATCCTAACCACTCGTTGCGTAAAAATGTTTTTCCTCGTGTCGCCTTTGGTTCTTCTGCCAATCGCCTTAAATCTGTGTCCTCTGGTTATCGACCCTTCAGCCATTGGAAACTGTTTCTTTTATTATTTACTCTGAACCCTTCATGATTTTAAACATCTCTATGCAATCTCCACTTAGCCTTCTCTGCTCCACGGAGAACAACCCCAGTTTCTCCATTCTAGCGACGTAATTGTAGTCCCTTATCCCTGGAACCATTCACGCAAATCAGTGTCAGCTGTGGCTCAGTGGGTAGCACTCTCTCGCCTCCGACTCAGAAAGTTGTGGGTTCAAGTCCCACTCCAGGGACTTGAGCATGAAAATCTAGGCTGACGCCCCCAGTGCAGTACTGAGGGAGTGCTGCACTGTTTGAGGTACCGTCTTTCCGATGATATGTTAAACCGAGGCCCCCCCCCCCCCGCCTCCCCCTCAGGTGGATGTAAAAGATCCCACGGCACTATTTCGAAAAAGTGCGAGGGAGTTATTCCTGGCGTCCTGGCCAATATTTATTCCTCAATCAAAAAAAACTGATTATCTGGTCATTATCACATTGCTGTTTGTGGGAGCTTGCTGTGCATAAATTGGCTGCTGCATTTCCCACATTACAACAGTGACTACACTCCAAAAGTACTGCATTGGCTGTAAGGCACTTTGATGTGTCCAATGGTCGTGAAAGGCGCTATATAAATGCAAGTCTTTCTTTTAAATCTCTTCCGTACCCTCTCCAAAGCTTTCATGTCCTTGGTAAAAATGCAACTTCCTAATTCCACTTTATAGCACGTTAGTTCCAAAGCAGGGAATCTCGAAGCGGGTCATGTACTTAGTGATCCAACCCTTTAGCTCGCAGGCTACTGGATGGTTTTGCAGTTTTGAAGCAAGTATCCCCCACCCAACTGAACAAAAGAGTCACATTGAGCTGCTCAGGCGTTTTTAACCCATCATCCTTTGCACTCAAAATGGCTGCCCACAAAACAATGATTGAGGTTCGAAGCAATTAATTGTATCGAAAGTGAGGGTTGTTCCTCTTCGAGCAGAGGTTAAGGGGTGATTTAATAGAGATGTTCAAAATCATGAAGGGTTTTGACAGAGGAAATAAGGTGAAACTGTTTCCAGTGGCAGAAGGGTCAGTAACCAGAGGACACAGATTGAAGGTCATTGGCAAAAAAATACACAGAGAGACGAGGAGGAATTTTTTTTTTTTTTTTTGATCTGGAATGTGCTGCCTGAAAGGGTGGTGGAAACAGGTTCAATAACTCTCAAAAAGAAACGGGTTAAACACTTGAAGGGGAAAATATTTGTAGGGTTATGGGGAAAGAACAGGAGAGCGGGACGAATTGGATCGCTCTCTCAAAGAGCCGTCACAAACACGATGGACCAAATGGCCTCCTTTTCTGCCCTGTACGATTCTATTCTTCGAGACATTTCTGAGATGTAATAAGGTAATATGTAAATGCAAGTTTTTTATTTTGGTTATTATTGATTGAGAATTGCAGAAAGTTGCTCACATTAAGGGACAAATATACATCCTTTTTGCGGTGATCTTGAGCCAGACACCAGGCAATGAGCGGATTTGGAGCTACAAAATCGATGGTGCTGAGTCAGAACTCAGTCAGTGAATGAAAACGTGCTACTTTATGAGCCCAAGTTCTACTAAGTAATAGTCTTACAGCGTCTGGAATTGGAAAAACCGAAGTAAATCAATGGGGAAGAAGGTGGTTTAGTTCACCACTCAAACAAACGGTGCAGCATTGACAAAGCAGCAGCATTTCACGAATTCCAATAGTCTTATCGAATGTGTCAGCTGATTTCACAGCTGTGGGTGAGTCACTTTTAACACACATCTTCTTGTGAACATATAGCAAAAACTTCACTTCACAAATGTGTTGGACATGCAGCATATTTACTGCAGTGACACGTACCAAAATATCCTGCAGCATGCGCATTCAACATGAACTGTGTCCCCGCAGCACTGAAATGGAGATCCGTGTTTAGTATTAGGGACAGCAGCTGCAGGTTGTGACAGTAAACTATTGATCCAGAGATTACCGAGTCAGTCAGTGTACGCCCAAAGCCACTCTGTAAATAACCCCATTATAGACTACGGGCAGTATGTCTAACAATTTGTACCCTGAAGCTAAGCTTTTGTTGAGAAAATGGCCAATTTCAGCGCATGAGCATTCGCCGAATTCGTACGGTCAAGCTGGATTGGGCCCGGGTCTGTTGACCTCGTTCGTGATCTTAGCTACTAATTAAAGGCCAATTAAATACTACTTTCCGAAACAGAACGTTGCTTCAGCTAATCATTACATCGAATTTCGATATGTGTGCACGCTAGGTCAGTGCAGCAGAGCAGGTCTCCAGTCATCTTGGTTAACCCTCGTCACTGGACCATGACCTAGCTCTGTCAAGCCCGTCCGGTGGCTGATGTGCAACGATCACCACACGTTAAAAAAAAAATCCACGCACAGGCATCTTCCACCCCCTCAATTGGAGTTCAGGACTGGAACATTGGGGTCCTTTATCGAAACATCTGTGAACTCGTGGAAGCAAGTCATCCTCGTTCGAGGGACTGCCTATGATGACATCGAAGTTACAGCACAGAAACTGGCCATTCGGCCCAACTGGTCTATGCTGGTATTTACGCTCAACACAAGCCTCCTGCAACCCTACTTTTTGATCTCCGTACCTAAGGAAGGATATACTTGCCTCAGAGAGGGTGCAACGAAGATTCACTAGATTGATTCCTGGGATGCAAGGGTTGTCCTATGTGGAGAGATTGAGTTAAATGGGCCTATACTCTCTGGAGTTTAGAATAATGGGAGGTGATCACATTGACACATACAAGATTCTGAGGGGGATTGACAGGGTAGATGCTGCTCCCCTGGCTGGAGAGTCTAGAACTAGAGGGTCAGGATAAGAGGCTGGCCATTTAGGACCGAGATGAGGAGACATTTCTTCACTCAGAGGGTTGTGAATCTTTGAAATTGTCTAGCCCAGAAGGCTGTGGATGCTGAGTCGTTAACTATATCCAAGGCTGGGATCGATAGATTTTTGGAATCTATGGGAATCAAGGGGTATGGAGATCGGGCAGGAAAGTGGAGTTGAGGTCTAAGATTAGCCATGATCTTATTGAATGGCGGAGCAGGCTCGAGGGGCCGCAGGCCTACTTCTGCTCTATTTATGTTTTTATGTACTTCACCTCAACTGATCAACTTATCTGTTTCTTTCTCCCCCTTGTGGTTATCTAGCTTCCCCTTAAATGCATCGATGCAATTTGCCTGAATTACTCCCTGTGGCAACGAGTTCCACATTCCCATCACCCCCTGGGTAAAGAAGTTTCTCCTCCTATTGAATCAATGAGTGACTATCTTACACTTATGGCCCCTAGATTTAGACTTCTCCACAAGTGGAAACATCACTAGAATTTAGAAGAGAAAGAGGGGATCTCATAGAAACATATAAAATTCTGATGGGATTGGACAGGTTAGATTCAGGAAGAATGTTCCCGATGTTGGAGAAGTCCAGAACCAGAGGTCACACAGTCTAAGGATAAGGGATAAGCCATGTAGGACCGAGATGAGGAGAAACTTCTTCACTCAGAGAATTGTGAACCTGTGGAATTCTGTACCGCAGAAAGTTGTTGAGGCCAGTTCGTTTGATATATTCAAAAGGTTAGTTAGATGTGGCCCTTATGCCTAAAGGAATCAAAGGGTATGGAGAGAAAGCAGGAATGGGGTACTGAAGTTGCATGAACAGCCATGATCATATTGAATGGTGGTGCAGGCTCGAAGGGCCGAATGGCCTACTCCTGCACCTATGTTCTGTATGTCTATGTTTCTTCTCTACGTCTACCCTATCAAGCCCCTTGCATAAATTTAAAGACCTCGATCAGATTACTGATATCAGCTGTGGCTCAGTGGGTAGCCTCTGGTTGAGAGTTCAAGTCCCACTGCAGGCTGACACACCCAGTGCAGTACTGAGGGAGCGCTGCACTGTCGGAGGTGCCGTCTTTCGGATGAGACGATAAACCGAGGCCCCGTCTGCTCTCTCAGGTTGATGTAAAAGATCCCGTGGCACTATTTCGAAGAAGAGCAGGGGAGTTATCTCCGGTGTCCTAGCCAGTATTTATCCCTCAATCAAAAAAACAGAATATCTGGTCATTATCACACTGCTGTGTGTGGGAGCTTGCTGTGCGCAAGTTGGCTGCCACGTTTCCCACATTACAACAGTGACTACACTCCAAAAGCACTTCATTGGCTGCAAAGCACTTTCAGACGTCCAGTGGTCATGAAAGGCGCTATATAAATGCAAGTCCTTTTTTCTTAGCCCTCAGCTTTCTCGAGAAACGAGGCTCAGCCTGTGCAGTCTACGCTGACAGTTAGAACCTCAGGCGCGCACAGTCTCTGCACTCCATGTGAGGGGGTGTTGCCTTTAAATAGTCACAGCAGCAATCGTGGCAAATGAACCGGGTTCACAGGACAGGAAGCAGGGAATATGCAAAAACACGTTGGGTGACGTGTTCTGGACCGAGCATGTAAATAGAGGGGTGTTTTATCCCGTTCCATCGAATTACCTGCAGGATTTTTGGTACGGTTAATGCAAACTTATTTAATGACATTACAAGATCTTTAATGAGATCAATGCACTCCAGACAGTGCATTAACAGTGAAGACAGAAACTAATAAATACTCAAAGGAGAAGTATCAAGGTTTGCCACATTCTAGGAGACAGTGAGGCCCACGTTAATAAATGTCATTCCCGTTAGAATCATAGAAATTTACAGCACAGAAGCAGGCCATTTCGGCCCATCGTGTCCGCGCTGGCCGACAAAGATCTATCCAGCCTAATCCCACTTTCCAGCTCTTGGTCCATAAGCCTTGTAGGTTACGGCACTTCAAATGCATATCCAAGTACTTGTTAAAATGTGGTGAGGGTTTCTGCCTCTACCACCCTTTCAGGCAGTGAGTTCCAGACCCCCACCACTCTCTGGATGAAAGGATATCCCCTCAACTCTCCTCTAAGCCGCCTACCAATTACTTTTAAGTCTATGCCCCCTAGTTGTTGCCCCTTCTGCTAAGGGAAATAGGTCCGTCCTATCCACTCTATCTAGGCTCCTCATAATGTTATACACCTTAATAATGTCTCCCCTCAGCCTCCTCTGTTCCAAAGAAAACAACCCCAGCCTATTCCAATCTTTCCTCGTAGCTAAAATCCTCCAGTCGGCAACATCCTCGCAAATCTCCTCTGTACCCTCTCCAGTGCAGTCACATCTTTCCTGTAATATGGTGACCAGAACTGCATGTAGTACTCTAGCTGTGGCCTAACTAGTGTTTTATATAGTTCAAGCATAACCTCTCTGCTCTTGTATTTATTACCACACCTTCATCATTTAATGGTCAATTATTTAGATTCAAATGGGGCAAGCCTCCTGATGTGGCTACAACATACATTGGCTACAACGCTGCCCTTGTCTCTTACACTGTTCCAATTAAGCTCAACCTAAGCTCGAGGAACAGCATCTCACAGCCTTCTGCACTCGACATCGAGTTCAACAATTTCAGGCCATAACCTCTGCACCTATTTGTTTTCCTATGGCAGCTATTGATGATTCTGCCATTCCCATTTACACCCTATCTAGACCCATCTTTTGTTTCTTTACTTGTCCCATTACCATCTCCCTTCACCTCACACCATCATCTCTTCTGTCTCTTGATCTGTCCTGCCTTCCACCCAATCACAGGCCTTCCCTTTTGTTCTTTCCTCCCCTCCCCTTCACTTGCTTAAACATCTGTTGTGTCTCTTAACTTTTTCCAGTTCTGAGGAAGGGTCATCGAATTGAAACGTTAACTCTGTTTCTCTCTCCACAGATACTGCTCGACCTGCTGAGTGTTTCCAGCAATATCGGTTTTAATTATTGGCCACAACATAGTCCCTTGGAGCATGCCCTGTCATGTGCACACTTAGTTCAATCTATAACTGTGCACTTAATCATACAAGTTGCTGTTGTATTGGTACCTTCCCATGGGGTACAGCGCGACGTATTGGCAGACTGACAGGCCTCAACATCAACATTCCCTCCATGGCTGCAACCACCTTTATGCCAGCTGATAATACAGGACTAACTACCCTGACAGGATAGATGCTTAGTGGTTATTTCCCCTGGCTGGAATGTCTAGAACTAGGGGGCATAGTCTCAGGATAAGGGGTTGGCCATTTAAGACCGAGATGAGGAGGAATTTCTTCACTCAATGGGTTGTGAATCTTTGGAATTCTCTGCCCCAGAGGGCTGTGGATGCTGAGTCTCTGAATATATTCAAGGCTGAGATCGATAGATTTTTGGAGTCTAGGGGAATAAAGGGGTATGGAGATTGGGCGGGAAAGTGGAGTTGAGGTCGATGATCAGCCATGGTCTTATTGAATGGTGGAGCAGGCTCGAGGGGTCATATGGCCTACTCCTGCTCCTATTTTTTATGTTTTATGTCTTAAATGGCTGGAGTTTTATTTCCCACATCCACGAGTAACAAGCTGGATGCCAACCCAGAATTCAGATCCAGGCGCTAGGGCTGGGGTTCGAACCCTCCACCTTCTGACTCCGAGACAGGAATGCTGTCATTGAGCCAAAGGCACGCTCCACCTCATATATGTATATGTAATTTTACCTAACAATCCCGGGGCTTATTTTATCCTTTACAATGTCAACCTGTTAATTATTGCTCTAAATGATTGAATTCAATGTCTCATTATTCAGTAATTATCGATGTGTTGCGTGTACACATGATAAAACACCTCATTGAGGCATTCCTAACCTGCCCCCTTGATTAGTTCCATCCAAACTGTTTCTATGCTATGGCATAGTTTGAGAAAACTTTGAATTTTTTTTTAAAAAGTCAGGCACGATGGGCCGAATGGCCTTCTTCTGTGCTATATCATTCTTTGATTCTATGATTTTGGTTTCCCCTGGCCTGAAAGAACCATCGACTTGAACTCTCTGCTCATGTAGTCCCCACTCAAGAGTTAGGCCAAACTCACAACCTTGTCACTTGACCTTTGACCAATGGGGAACAGACACCAGGACAGTTTAGCACATCGACTCCCACCTGCTGGTCCAAAAATTCTAGTTTCCTTTGCAACTGAAGGTCTAGAATTTCATCCTGTCACGTCACGGAGGTGGGGGGTGGGAAGGGGGGGGGGGGGGAAAGGAATCGCAGAGTTAGAGAACGCAGAACGAAAAAGGAAGCAAATAGTTAGTCAGCAGATGGTTAGAGTCTCTTCAAGGACCCCCCCTACAAACGGTGTTACCCCAGTCGGGATATGTTAAAGAAGCCAGACTTTTAAAAATAATTAATGCACGGGATGTGGGCGTCGCTGGCAAGGCCGGCATTTACTGCCCATCTCTAATTGCCCTTGAGAGGGAGCTGGTGAGCTGCCTTCTTGAACCGCTGCAGTCCGTCTTTGAAGCAGTTTTGTGCAACTGAGTGTCTTGCTGGGCCATTTCAGGGGGCAGTAAAGAATCAACCCCATTGGTGTGGGTCTGGAGTCACATATAGGCCCAGACCGGGTAAGGACGGCAGATTTCCTTCCCGGAAGGACATGAGTGAACCAGATGGGTTTTTAACGACAATCCGGTCGTTTCATAGTCACCATTGCTGGCTTTTTATTCCAGATTTATTACGAATTTAAATTCCCCAGCTGCCGTGTGGGATTTGAACTCGTGTCTCGAGATCATTCTGTATCCCAACTTCACGAGTTGGTGCTTTACAGATTGTTCCAAATGTGACTGTTATTGTTTTATCTCATAATACTCCCTGTGAAATGCCTCAGGACATTTCACTACATTAAAGACGCTATGTATATATAAGTTGTTGTTGTTGTTACATTTACTGCAAATATGAAGGACTGCAGAAATCTTTGGCAAGAAACCAAAACGATCACATTGTTAAAAAGAAAACTGACATGTAATGGAGAAAGGGACAGCTCCTGAACCATAAACAACCATCTCAGATACAGTAATATAACATGCAGAGCCTCGGTCAGAATGTGGACTGTCAAAGCGCAAGGTGGGAACTGTGCACAGGGCTGTGGTGCTGACCCGAGTAGATTCTATAATCGAACGCGAGAGAGTTGAGTAAAGCATGAGGATAAAGCTGAGCATGAGGTTCCACTCTGAATACAGCAGAGCAGAGAGAAACACCAGGAGCGTAGCTAATAACAAGGATGTAGTGTTTTTGCCTCTGCCCACAGCCCTGGCTCTTGCTGGGGTATGGTTCCATGGGTACTCATGCATGATGCCCCATCAATGGGCTCATTCTTCAGCTGCGAGTCTAGACACTGGATGGCAGCAGGCTATTCAACTGTGGACGCTCTCACGGTTGAGCCCAAACCTGTCCTCATTAGATGCACACACACACACACACACACACACACAGACATACATACACTCACTTTCTTGCTAACAGAAGTCAGTGGATAACCATGCCGAGTGGTCACCTTGGCTGATTTTTCTCACTCCCTCCAGGGACACAAGAGTTCAATTGTCGTGGCCCAACAATCGCCTTAGCTTAGATCATCTAACTCAGCACAGTAGAAAATCGAATCAGATTTTAGCTCCAGTCAACAGATTTCAAGGTCAGAACTGCAACCACTAATAATTCTCGTCATACAGCATGGAGGTCAGAAATAAATTTCAACTGCAGGGTAACTACTGCATGATAACATAACCATCAAGAACACAAAGGCGACTTGCACTCCCTCAAGATACACCCCAAACCTGCCCAAACACACCCAACCCTTCATGCACATATGACAAGTCGAAACTCAGTGCCTCTGAATAATTAGTGTTTGAGCTGCTATCGGAGAGATGTTCTTAAACTGCAACCTTCAGTTGCTAACACTGAGTTCCATAAAATACTGACTGCAGGGCGGGCTAAAGAAACCCAGTATAGTTTGAGCTTCCACTGTCAAACAGAGAGAAAAGGGCGGATTATTCAATCTTGATATTTAAATATAATAGGACTAATTGAATCTGATTTGTGTTACTGACTGTAGTCTGGATAACTCAATAATTGATCCATCTGATTGATCTGTCTTTCGGATGAGACATTAAACCCGTCTGCTCTCTCAGGTGGATGTAAAAGATCCCATGGCACTATTTTGAAGAAGAGCAGGGGAGTGATCCCCAGTGTCCTGGCCAATATTTATCCCTCAACCAACATCACTAAAAACAGATTATCTGGTCATTGCTGTTTGTGGGAGCTTGCTGTGTGCAAATTGGCCCCCGCGTTTCCTACGTTACAGCAGTGACTACACTCCAAAAGTACTTCATTGGCTGTAAAGCGCTTCGGGGCATCTTTCGGTCGTGAAAGGCGCTATATAAATGCAAGTCTTTCTTTTATTGGAACTTTCTGGGCACAAGCAGTTACGTAGTGGGCTGGGAGAAGAGAATTCCATTCGGTAAGTTTCTTAAAAAGGTGTGTTTGCATTTAATCCTTGCGCCCAATCGTGAATGTGCCAGCTCTTTGAGAAAAGCTATCCGATTATTTCAGGAGCGTGTTGGGTGTTCCCATTGCGCGTCGATCTGTGTCGTGCTGTCAGGTCCCACTGTGCAATGTGGAGACACAATTCCTGAGTAAGTGCAAACGTGAGGGATCAGCTTCCCAGGATTACTTTGCAGTGACTGGAGACTTTAATCCAATGGCAGATTTGGGGGAACCACAATGCCAGTGCTTCTCTGAACTAAGGGAATTGAGGGTTATGGGGAGCAGGCAGGGAAGTGGAGTTGAGGCCAAGATCAGATCAGCCATGATCTTATTAAATGGCGGAGCAGGCTCGAGTGCCTAAATGGTCGACTCCTGCTCCTATTTCTCATGTTCTTATGTATGTTCTATTCTTGGTGCCCTCCTATTCCTCATGTGTTTTCTCGCAGCACCATTATCGAAAGCATCCAGTTCCTATCATGTTAGCTGACAACAGTTCTCCCTCTCCATCACTACCCTCGACTAGAGGACAATCTCCGAGTTGTACCTCCACAGCACTACCCTCGACAGCACTCCATCTCCGCACTGTCGGAGAGTTTGTCCAACATCAAACCATGGAGTGTCCGGAACTTTCTGCAACTGACTGTTGGGTGGGGCGGGGGTGGAGAGTGGGAGGTGAAGGGGCAAAAGGGATGAGTTAGTAACTAGAATTGACTACAGGTATTCCAGAAAAGTAATAAACCACCCACTACCCCTGGGGTAGGCAGATGACAGGATGACCACGTTTCCAGGTCAGACATTTTTTTTAAATGAGGCAGCAAATTGAAAATTCAAAACGCTCAGTCAGTGCAACTGCTCATTGTCCCAAAGGAGGAAAAATCCCCATGATGCCTCATTGGTGGCAAATTCTCATTTTTCAGGACCTGGAAAATTGGGTCCTAAAATGAAACACCTGTGAACTCATCCCTTTTTGGCGTGGAAGCAAGTCATCCTCGCTTCGAGGGACCACCTAAGAGGCGAGGTGAGAATTACATACAATTTACGTAGAATGTACAGCACAGAAACAGGCCATTCGGCCCAACAGGCCCATGCCGGTGTTTATGCTCCACGCGAGCCTCCTCCTACCATTTGGGTTCCAGGATCTGGGGTTGCGAGCTAGGCCTAGTTGCCACGGTCCTTCAACTTAGAAACCTGGAGCCAAGAGCTGTCACCTCGAGCTGGGAATTCCCACCTTTTCCGCTGCCTGGAGGTGGGAATTAGCAATGGGAGCTGGAAGCCGTCACGTGCGAACTGCGAGTGGCGCGAGCAGGCGGGAAGCGGATGCAGGGCAGGCCATGAAATTATTGTCAGGAGGAAAGCGATATTTTCATGGCCAACCGTTGGTGAGACTGGGATTTAGCAAAGCAAGGGTATTCCAGGAGCTGCTGTTTCCTGAAGCAGGCACAATGGTCCCATGCGACCGCCCCTCCCTTGAAGACATAGCTTTGCTTATGAAGCCCTCCTTGCATGAATCCGGCTGAATGTGCATTGCGAGTGGTTTTTGGAACATACCATTCTGTCCTGCATCGAGTGGGAGGCGGTGAAGTGGTATGGGTGCAGTCCAGACGACCTCCTGTCTGCATGATAATCGTATTGCTAGAAATAAACAGCACAACTTGGATTAAAATCGGCACCGGCCATAACTGATTTATATTTATAGAGACTCCAATTTCCTTGGCAACACCCACCAAACAGGACTAACGTTAATCTTGTTCGACGACGCTCCTGTGAGGCTCCTTGGGATGTTTTACTACGTTAAGGACGCTATAGAAATGAAAGTTGTTGTTGTTAGCAATGCATCAAGATGCAAATAGAATTTTAATAAAACTATACAACACAGTTTCCAGATGATTTCATGATTCTTGGAGTTTCTTTAGTCCTTCTCTCTTTTTGCCTGTATGGTGTGATACAACAACAACTTGTATTTATATAGTGCCTTTAACACCTTAAGGCAGATTAAATTGTGGCTTTCAAAAGGGAATTGGATAAGTACCTGAAGGAAATAAATTTGCAGGGCTATGGGGAAAGGGCGGGGGAGTGGGACTAGTTGAGGTGCTCTTGCAGAGAGCCGGCACGGGCTCGACGGGCCGAATGGCCTCCTTCTGTGCTGTAACCATTCTCTGATTCTATACGAATGCAATATTGATCGCTATACCATTGGAGGTGCCATCCTTCGGATGAAACACTAGCCTAAGATCCCGTCTGCCCCTTTTCCAATGGATGGCATGGTGATATTTGAAGAGATTAAGAACTACTGGTGTCTTGACCAACATCCCTCCCTCAACCAACACCACCACCGAAAACAGACTAACTGGTCATTCACTGCGTTCCGATTTATGTCTCATTCAGTGGGCACAATCGCTGTTGTTTACCTCCATGATAATATTAAAAAACTGCACGTTGTAACTCATTGTGTGTGAAGTGCATTGGGAATTTTTGGAGAGATGTGATAAAGATTTTTATAATTGCAAATCATTTCTTCCTCAATAGGAGACCATTATCATCCATAAAATCATATTCTCGCCTCTCGCACCATCAGAATTGTCCCTATATAGCAATATTGGGCTTGCATGCAATATGGTTCAAGCATCATTATCCTTCAAAGGGTCACTTAGTATTTGTGAACCCTTTAAAGAAAATGTATGATCTATAGAAGATTTCTGCAAATAACCCATAAGGCAACATTACTTCATTTTTCTGTATTACATCAAAAGCAGCTTCAGCTTGTGTACAACTCAATACAACAATTATTTGGGGACAAAGAATTGCTTAACATAGTAATGTAGTTTGACTTCTAAAATCCAATGTCTCTGTATGAACCCAGAGCCTTATTCAAACCTCCTGCTCAATGCTAGTTGGGAGGGTAATTGAATGCTGACAGAGTTTGTGGGGGACAAAGAATATCAAGATTTTTCAGAAGATGAAAAGGCCATTTGCTCCAACAAACCCATCCCTTTTTAATTGCTGAACCTTCCCAACATATCCACTTTCCGTCGTGTCCCCATTCCCGTCATATAAGAAATAGGAGCAGGAGTCGGCCATTTGGCCCCTCGAGCCTGCTCCGCCATTCAATAAAATCGTGGCTGATCTGATCCTGGCCTCAACTCCAGTTCCCTGCCTGCTCCCCATAACCCTTCACTCCCTTATCGCTCAAAAATCTGTCTATCTCCACCTTAAATATATTCAATGACCCAGCCTCCACAGTTCTCTGGGGCAGACAATTCCACTAATTCATGACCCTCTGAGAGAAGAAATTCCTCCTCATCGCCATCTTATTCTGAAACTCTGCTTCCTAGTTCTAGTTTCCCTGACGAGGGGGAACATCCTCTCTGCATCTACCCTGTCAAGCCCCCTCAGAATCTTATATGTTTCAATAAGATCCCCATTCCCATTGTATCGCTTCCCATCGGATCCCCCTTCCCTCTCCAGAATTGCATCCCATCGTCTCAAACTCCATTATATCACTCGTTTCAATGTTCTTTCCTGCTAACTTGTTCTGCAACCTTTGCTTGAGATGCGCCTTGGGACATTTTTCTCTATATTAAAAGCATACCAATGGACGTGTTGGAAAAATTCCACCTAATTTCCCCTCCTTACTTTTAACTTCTTAATCTTTAACTTGCATTCACCGGTATTTGAACCCTCTGCTGCAGTGAACAACATGCCTGGACCAACTCTGTCGCTTCCCTTCTTAATCCGCAAAGGCTGAACTGAAATATCCAAATTTATTTAATTCTGTAACCTCAGCAGCCATCCAACTAGCAACCTTCTCTGTGCCTCTCTAGTCCACATCCAGGTTCCAAGAGGACAGATGCTGCTAAATTCTTAACCCCTTTAGCCTTCTCTAAAAATCAACAGATAACTACTTCGATATTTGAATTATCTATTTGAATTGAAATTGTGCAAAATGCTGTCACCAATAACTCAGAGGGTAGCACTCTCGCCTGAATCAGAAGGTTGTGGGTTCAAGTGCCGCTCCGGAGACTTGAGACTTGTGCAGTACTGAGGGAGTGCTGCACTGTCGGAGGTGCCGACTTTCGGATGTGAAACCGATGTGCTCTCTCAGGTGGATGTAAAAGAGCCCACAGCACTATTTCGAAGAAGAGCAGGGGAGTTATCCCAATGTCTTGGCTAATATTTATCCCTCATCTAACAGCACTACAAACAGATTATCTGGTCATTACCAAGTTGCTGTTTATGGGAGCTTGCTGTGGGCAAATTGGCTGCCGCGTTTCCTACATTACAATAGTGAGTACAATTCAAAAGTACTGCAGTGGCTGCAAAGTGCTGAGGCCGTGAAAGACGCTATATAAATGCAAGTCTTTCTTTGAAAAACCTCGTGTGCTTTTTTAGTAAAATTGATTATTTCAAATTACTGAATAACTTAAACATTGAGAAAAAAAAAATTGATAGCAGAAGACATGGAATGTACAGGACAAAAACAGGCCATTCGGCCCAACTCGCCTATGCTGGTCTTTATGCTCCACACTCGGTTCCTTCCACCTTACTTCATCACACCCTATCAACACATCCTTCTATCCGTCTTTCGGATGAAATGTTAAACCGAGGCCCCATCTGCGCCCTCAGGTGGATGTAAAAGATCCCATGGCGTAATTTCGAAGAAGGGCAGGGGAGTTATCCCCGGTGTCCCGGCCAATATCTATCCCTCAATCAACACAACAAGAACCGATTATCTGGTCATTATCTCATTGCTGTTTGTGGGATCTTGCTGTGCGCAAATTGGCTGCCGTGTTTCCCACATTACAACAGTGACCACACTCCAAAAAGTGCTTCATTGGCTGTAAAGTGCTTTGAGATGTCCGGTGGGTCGTGAAAGGCACTATATAAATGCAAGTAATAATTTTATTCCTTTTTCTCTCGTGTGCTTATCTCGCTTCCCCCTTAAATGCATCGATGCTATTCGCCTCAACGACTCCCCGTGGCAGTGAGTTCCACATTGTCCCCACTCCATGTACAGTCAGACAGTCGAACACGTGAACTATAAACGGGTTACCTTTGCACTGCGGGAACGGCGCAGCGTGTACGCCGGGTCGCCAAGGGCGTCGTCCCTTCGGGGCGGTGGCAGCCTCTCGAACCGGGCGCTGGGAGACCTCACCGGAGAGTAGACGCGGTTCACCACCAGTGGGCCCCGGGATGGCGAGCGGGGCACGGAGCGCGAGCGGGGCTGGAGGGACATCCGGTGCAGCGTGCCGGCGACGCCGTCGACCTCGTGCGGGTACGCCGGCCGCCCGCCGTGCCACACGGGCGAGCCCTGCCCGCTGTACGGCTGCCGATCCGGCCAGTCCCGCAGCAGGAAGGCCGGCTGCCGCTCGTCGATGGACCATCGTGCCGTCGTCCTGTCGTAGGCGGGCACGGAGCAGATGCTGTCTGGGCGTCCACCAGGCTGCAAGAACTGGGGGTACTCCTCTTGGTAACAGGGCGACAACAGGTTATAATATTCCGGCACATCCCTGGTTGGTGTGTGAAAGACCTGCGGACTGAAGGAAAGAGATACCATCAGTGCTACAGCCGATCAATCAGATTATCCATGGCATGGACAGACCCGGTAGACATCACACCTTTGTCTGCCAATTACATTGGCAGGCCATCCCCTTGCCTGGATGAGTGCAGCTCCAACAACACAAGAAGCTCGACACCATCCAGGACAAAGCAGCCCGCTTGATCGGCATCCCATCCACCACCTTCAACATTCACTCCCTCCACCACCGTGGCTGCAGTGTGTACCATCTACAAGATGCACTGCAGCAACTCACCAAGGCTTCTTCGACAGCAACTCCCAAACCCGCGGCCTCCACCACCGAGACAAGGGCAGCAGGCGCATGGGAATACCACCATCTCCATGTTCCCCTCCAAGTCACACACCATCCTGACTTGGAAATATATCGGCCGTTCCTTCATCGTCGCTGGGTCAAAATCCTGGAACTCCCTCCCTAACAGCACTGTGGGAGCACCTTCACCACACGGACTGCAGCGGTTCAAGGCGGCGGCTCACCACCACCTTCTCAGGGGCAATTAGGGATGGGCAATAAATGCCGGCCTTGCCAGCGACGCCCATATCCCAGGAACGAATTTTTTAAAAATTCAACCAATGGGGGCCAATTCTGTGACAGCCACACAGCAGGGAGCATTGGATAGCAATCAGAAATGGGAGTTTCCCCTTCCCTCTCCCTGGATAGCGTCCCCACCTACTCCATGCCTCTCGCCGGCGGAGACTGTGTTGTAGGATAGATTTAGCTGATCCGACTGGCTGAGGTTCCTCATGAGAACCACTGGACCCGGTATTTTAAGTATTTGGCCTCTGTCTCATGAGGTGGGTTTGTTTTTGTATTGCAGCCCAGGGAAACATGACTAGGCACAGTCGCTAAAACAGGTTAGCCGCCCAACCAGATTTTTCAGAAATTCTAACCCATGAAACATTTTTTTTAAAATAATCTATTTAGATAAGTCTCTAAACATACAGTGGCCCTTAAATTATACCTCCAACACGAGGAGGCGATAAAGGCCACAAGAACATAAAAAATGTTTTTTTTTTTAAATTCACGGAAGTTCATTTCTAGAGGGAAAGAACTGAAAAGTAAAGAAGTTATGCTAACTGTATCGAACCTTGGTTAGACCACACTTGGAGGACTGTGCACAGTTCTGGTCGCCATATTATAAAAAGGATATCGAGACACTGGAGAGGATGCAAAAAAAGATTTACAAGGATGATACCAGAACCGAGAGGTTATAACTATCAGGACAGACTGACCATGCTGAAGGCTGAGGGGTGACCCGATAGAGGTGTTTAAATTATGAAGGGGGTTAATAGGGGGTAAAGATGTTTCCACTTGTGGGAGAGTTGAAAACTAAGAGCCACAAATATAAGATAGTCACTAATAAATCCAATTAGGAATTCAGCAGAAACTTCTTTACCCAGAAAGTGTTTAGAATGTGGAACATGCTACCACAGGGAGTGGTTGAGGCGAATAGTATCGATGCATTTAAGGGGAAGTACGTGAGGGAGAAAGGATTAGAAGGTTATGTTGACAGAGTTAGATGGAGTGGGCTCACTTGGAGAATAAACACTGGTATAGACCAGTTGGGCCGAATGGCCTGTTTCTGTGCTGTAAAATTCTACATAAAATGTGATTCCAGTTTCCTTTTAAAAGGCTATAACAGATTCTACTTCCACCACTATTTCTGGAAGATATTCTGGGGTGAAAATGCCCTGTTCTGCACCTCGCGTCAGTGCCTCCGGGGGGGGGGCGACAACAGGGCGCGAATCTGTTTTTGCCTTGGGGCGGGGAAGGGGCGTTCGCGACTCCAGCAAAATTGCGCAGGAGTCAGCGAACACAGTAGCGCGGCGACCTCTTTGCACTTCACGGGTTGCAAACCGGGCCAACCTCCACCCCCGGGGCAGAAGTAAAGGGGAGGTGCGCTACGCCGCACGCCGCCATTTTTTTTTTTTTTTTTTCTTCGTCAGACTCACCGGTCAGCCCGTTCATCTTTGCTGTCGCCTAGTCCGGGCCGGCATTGTCGCGGCCACGGCACCTCACAGCCCTCGTGGCCGAGTGGGGCCCATCGAAGGGCCTGCAGAGTTTGCAGCGACCCTCACCTTTAATGCAGAGAAGCCGATCCCACCCGCATAGCACCTGGGACACCGCCTCAACAGGAATTGGAGCGCGCAATATTGCGCTCCACTTCCTGTGAGGGGCGGTAACCTGAATTTCGCGGCGCAGGAAGTCTCATCCCACTCCCAAACGGTATGTAACCCAATTTCGCCCCCCTCTTACGTCCTAACAATCATCTCGGCCCTAAGCTCGAATTCCCTCCCTAAATCTATCTGACACACTCTATCTCACTCTCCTCCTTTAAAATCGCTCATTAAAACCTCTCTCTTTGACCAAGCTTTTGGTCATCTATCCCAATTAACTCCTTATGTGGCTCGGTGTCAAATCTCAGGTGGATGCAATAGATTCCATGGCACTAGTTGAAGAGAAGGGAGGACTCCATATTTATCCCTTAACCGTATCACCGAAAGAGATTATGTGATCACATTGCTGTTTGTGGGAGCTTGATGTGCGCAAATTGGCTGCCACATTTATTATATTACAACAGTGACTTCACTTCAAAAAGTACTTTATTGGTTGTAAGGCGCTTTGGAACGTCCTGTGATCGTGAAAGACACTATAAAAATCCAGGTTCTTTCTTCTTTCTTTTAAAACGTAGAGGGCCTTTATTGAAAAGGAAGTAGTACAATAGGGATAAGAACATAAGAATTAGGAGCAGGAGTAGGCCATTCGGCCCCTCGAGCCTGCTCCGCCATTCACTAAGATCATGGCTGATCTTCTACCTCAACTCCACTTCCCCGCACTATCCCCATATCCCTTTATTTCCTGAATATCCAAAAATCTATTGATCTCTGTCTTGAATATACTCAACGACTAAGCCTCCACAGCCCTTTGGGGTAGAGAATTCCAAAGATTCACCACCCTCTGAGTGAAGAAAGTTCTCCTCATCTCAGTCCTAAATGGCTGACGCCTTATTCTGAGACTGTGGCCCCCAATTCTAGACTCGCCAGCCAGAGGGAACATCCTCCCTGCATCTACCCTGTCAAGCCCTGCATCTACTGATGATATATTGGATTGGACAGCGTATACGATATACATCGACATTCTGTAGGAAAGAAAGACCTACATATAGTGCCTTTCATGACCATCGGACGTCTCAAAGCGCTTTACAGCCAATGAGGTGCTTTTGGAGTGTGGCCACTGATGTAATGTGGCAGCCAATTTGCGCACAGCAAGCTCCCACAAACAGCATTGTGACAATGACCAAATAATCTGTTTTGGTTATGTTGATTGAGAGATCGATATTGGCCAGGACACCGGGGATAACTCCTCTGCTCTTCTTCGAAACAGTGCCGTGGGATCTCATTTCCGTCCACTTGAGAGAGCAGATGGTTTAACGTCTCATCCGAAAGACAACACCGCCGACAGTGCGGCACTCCCTCAGCACTGCACTGCGAGTGTCAGCCTAGATTTCATGTGCTCAAAGTCCCTGGTGTGGGACTTGAACCCACGACCTTCGGACTCAAGAGGCGAGGGTGCTGCCCACTGAGCCACGTCTGACACCGACAGGAAAAAGCGGCAAGGGTTTCAGCCACGGCGCTCTCACCTCCTCAGCTCGTCCTGTGGCAGCGCCGACCTGCGCAAGTTGACCCACTGCTGCAGGTGTGTCAGCGAGGACTGTCGCTGTGCCATTTTCTCCGTGCTGGTGCGGGGGACGAAACCCCGCCGGTGCACCGTGTTGCCCCCGTCCTGTTGCAGATACTCATCGCCCGGCCTGCCCGGGGAGGCGTGTTGCTGCCAGTTATGACCATTGGGCTGTCCGGCCCTCTCGTAACCAGGGTGAGTTCTCAGCTCTGGGCCGGGGCTGCTGGGGTCAAGGGGCACTTCCGGCACCACCATGCCATTAACCTTGGCCACCGGCTCCTTCCGCTCACTCTTGCGGTTGTACCTTTCGAACCCGTCCCCTTCGCCTCTGATCCTCTCCAAGTCCGGCTTAATCAGTCGGTTGCCTGTGTGGTTCGACTCCGAGGGAGGCCTCATTTCACAACTCATCCCGGTCCTGCCAGCACAGCAGAAAACAGACAAATTAGTGACTGCGTTAAATTGAACCATTTGTACTTGGCAACCGTGACCTTTCACCTCCAGACATTGGGAGCACAGAGAGACAAGGCGTAATCTATTCAGCCACACCCAACGCCAATATTGAGGGAAGTCTCACTTCCCACACAGAGAAGCAGACCAGTAACAGTCCGTCCGATCGTGGACTATCACCCCACTTATTTCATTTCTACAAATTTCCATCTCATTCGCCCAAGGATCGTCAAGCACATCTGGTTAAGCAATGCCTCGATTTCAAAATTCTCATCCTTGTTTTCAAATCCCTCCATGGTCTCGCCCCTCCCTATCTCTGTAATCTCCTCGAGCCCTACAACCCTCGACGCTCCCCCCCACCACCACCATCTCCCCCCGAGATGTCTGCGCTCCTCTAACTCTGCCCTCTTGAGCATCCCTGATTATAATCGCTCAACCATCGGTGGCCGTGCCTTCTGTTGCCTGGGCCCCAAGCTCTGGAACTCCCTCCCTAAACCTCTCCGCCTCTCTACCTCGCTTTCCTCCTTGAAGACGCTCCTTAAAACATACTTCTTTAACCAAGCTTTTGGTCACCTGCGCTAACTTCGACTTATGTAAACCTCAGTTATTCCCGGTGACCTAGCCGATATTTATCCCTCAATCAACATAACAAGTTGTTGTTGTTGTTGTTGTCGTCTACACTTACACCTCTACAGGCCCTGCGTGAGTGGCCAGTGGTTACGTTACTGGACTAGTAATCCAGAGAATGTCAATTCAAATTCCACCATGGCATTTTTGAGAATTCAGTTAGTTTTCAATAATTTTTATTTATATAGCGCCTTTAAGGGAGTAAAACATGCCAAGGCCCAGCGGCAGAGGAGAGCGGCAGCAGTCGGAGAGGCGGGAGTTCGGGGCGTTGGTGAGGCCTATAAAGGCCCAGCGGCAGAGGAGAGCGGCAGCAGTCGGAGAGGCGGGAGTTCGGGGCGTTGGTGAGGCCTATAAAGGCCCAGCGGCAGCAGTCGGAGAGGCGGGAGTTCGGGGCGTTGGTGAGGCCTATAAAGGCCCAGCGGCAGCAGTCAGAGAGGCGGGAGTTCGGGGCGTTGGTGAGGCCTATAAAGGCCCAGCGGCAGAGGAGAGCGGCAGCAGTCGGAGAGGCGGGAGTTCGGGGCGTTGGTGAGGCCTATAAAGGCCCAGCGGCAGAGGAGAGCGGCAGCAGTCGGAGAGGCCAGCCGGTGCAGCTGCAGCGGGGAGAGAAGGCAAAAAAGAAGTCGAAAGAAATCGAAAGGTGACGTCACAGCCAAGGGGGTAAGTGATTGGCAAGTAGTTTTTGTTTTTCTTTTCTATATCAGTAAGTAACATTTAGCATTGTTGTTGCCAGTTTAAGTCATGGCAGGACAGCTCGGACACATGTTATGCTCCTCCTGTACTATGTGGGAAGTCAGGGACGCTTCCGGTGTTCCTGACGACTACGTGTGCGGGAAGTGCATCCGCCTGCAGCTCCTGACAGACCACGTTGCGGCCCTGGAGCTGCGGGTGGATGAAGTCTGGAGCATCCACGATGCTGAGAATGACATGAATAGCATGTTTAGTGAGTTGGTCTTACCGCAGGTAAAGGGTACACAGCCAGATAGGGAATGGATGACCAACAGGAAGAACAGTGCAAGGAAGGTAGTGCAGGGGTCCCCTGCGGTCATCCCCCTGCAAAACAGATACACCGCTTTGGATACTGTTGAGGGGGATGACTCATCAGGGGAGGGCAGCAGCAGCCAAGTTCATAGCACCGAGGGTGGCTCTGCTGCACAGGAGGGCAGGAAAAAGAGTGGAAGAACTATAGTGACATGGGATTCAATTGTAAGGGGAATAGATAGACGTTTGCGGCCGCAACCAAGACTCCAGGATGGTATGTTGCCTCCCTGGTGCAAGGGTCAAGGATGTCTCGGAGCGGGTGCAGGGCATTCTGACAAGGGAGGATGAACAGCCAGTTGTTGTGGTGCATATAGGTACCAACGATATAGGTAAAAAACGGGATGAGGTCATACGAGACGAATTTAGGGTGCTAGGAGCTAAATAAAAAAGTTGGACCTCAAAAGTAGTAATCTCAGGATTGCTACCAGTGCTAGTCAGAGTAGGAGTCGCAGGATAGCTCAGATGAATACGTGGCTTGAGGAGTGGTGCAGAAGGGAGGGATTCAAATTCCTGGGAATTGGAACTGGTTCTGGGGGAGGTGGCACCAGTACAAACCGGTTGGTCTGCACCTGGGCAGGATCCTGAACCAATATTCCAGGGGGAGTGTTTGCTAGTGCTGTTGGGGAGGAGCTCAACTAATATGGCAGGGGGATGGGAACCTATGCAGGGAGACAGAGGGAAGTAGAATGGGGGCAGAAGCAAAAGATAGAAAGAAGAAAAGTAAAAGTGGAGGGCAGAGAAGTGGAAGGCAAAAAGCAAAAAGGGCCACATTACACCAAAATTCTAAAGGGGCAAAGTGTGTTAGAAAGACAAGCCTGAAGGCTCTGTGCCTCAATGCGAGGAGTATTCGGAATAAGTTGGACGAATTAACTGCGCATCACGGAGACATGGCTCCAGGGTGACCAAGGCTGGGAACTCAACATCCAGGGGTATTCAACATTTTGGAAGGATAGACAGAAGGGAAAAGGAGGCGGGGTGGCATTGCTGGTTTAAGAGGAAATTAATGCAATAGTAAGAAAGGACATTAGCTTGGATGATGTGGAATCGGTATGGGTGGAGCTACGGAATACCAAGGGGCAGAAAACGCTAGTGAGAGTTGTGTACAGACCACCAAACAGTAGTAGTAAAGTTGGGGACAGCATCAAACAAGAAATTAGGGATGCATGCAATAAAGGTACAACAGTTATCATGGGTGACTTTAATCTACATATTGATTGGGCTAACAAAACTGGTAGCAATGTGGTGGAGGAGGATTTCCTGGATTGTATTAGGGATAGTTTTCTAGACCAATATGTTGAGGAACCAACTAGGGAGCTGGCCATCCTAGACTGGGTGATGTGTAATGAGAAAGGACTAATTAGCAATCTTGTTGTGCGAAGCCCCTTGGGGAAGAGTGACCATAACATGGTAGAATTCTTTATTAAGGTGGAGAGTGTCACAGTTAATTCAAAAACTAGGGGCCTGAACTTAAGGAAAGGTAACTTCAATGGTTTGAGGCGTGAATTGGCTAGAATAGATTGGCAAAGGATACTTAAAGGGTTGACGGTGGATAGGCAATGGCAAACATTTAAAGATCACATGGATGAACTTCAGCAATTGTACATCCCTGTCTGGAGTAAAAATAAGATGGGAAGGTGGCTCAACCGTGGCTAACAAGGGAAATTAAGGATAGTGTTAAATCCAAGGAAGAGGCATATAAATTGGCCAGAAAAAGCAACAAACCTGAGGAATGGGAGAAATTTAGAATCCAGCAGAGGTGGACAAAGGGTTTAATTAAGAGGGGGAAAATAGAGTACGAGAAGAAGCTTGCTGGGTACATAAAAACTGACTGCAAAAGCTTCTATAGATATGTGAAGAGAAAAAGATTAGTGAAGACAAAAGTAGGTCCCTTGCAGTCTGATTCAGGTGAAATTATAATGGGGAACTAAGAAATGGCAGACCAATTGAACAAATACTTTGGTTCTGTCTTCACGAAGGAAGACACAAATAACCTTCCGGAACTATTAGGGGACCGAGGGTCTAGTGAGAAGGAGGGGAACTGAAGGATATCCTTATTAGGCGGGAAATTGTGTTAGGGAAATTGATGGGATTGAAGGCCGATAAATCCCCAGAACCTGATAGTCTGCATCCAGAGTACTTAAGGAAGTGATCTTAGAAATAGTGAATGCATTTGGTGATTATTTTCCAACAGTCTATCGACTCTGGATCAGTTCCTATGGACTGGAGGGTAGCTAATGTAACACCACTTTTTAAAAAAGGAGGGAGAGAGAAAGCGGGTTATTATAGACTGGTTAGCCTGGTATCAGTAGTGGGGAAAATGTTGGAATTAATTATTAAGGATGAAATAGCAGCGCATTTGGAAAGCACTGACAGGATCAGTCCAAGTCAGCATGGATTTATGAAAGGGAAAATCATGCTTGACAAATCTGGAATTTTTTAACTAGTAGAGTGAACAAGGGAGAACCAATTGATGTGGTGTATTTGGACTTTGACGAGGTCCCACACAAGAGATTAGTGTGCAAAATCAAAGCACATGGTATTGGGGGTAATATACTGACATGGATAGGGAACTGGTTGGCAGACAGGAAGCAGAGAGTTGGGATAAACGGGTCCTTTTCAGAATGGCAGGCAGTGACTAGTGGAGTGCCGCAGGGTTCAGTGCTGGGACCCAGCTCTTTACAATATACATCAATGATTTGGATGTAATATCTCCAAGTTGCAGATGACCCTAAACTGGGTGGCGGTGTGAGCTGTTAGGGGGACGTTAGGAGGCTGCAGGGTGACTTGGACAGGTAAGGTGAGTGGGCAAATGCATGGCAGATGCAGTATAATGTGGATAAATGTGAGGTTGTCCACTTTGGGGGCAAAAACGCGAAGACAGAATATTATCTGAATGGCGGCAGATTAGGAAAAGGGGAGGTGCAACGAGACCTGGGTGTCATGGTTCATCAGTCATTGAAAGTTGGCATACAGGTACAGCAAGTGGTGAAGAAGGCAAATGGTATGTTGGCCTTCATAGCTAGGGGATTTGAGTATAGGAGCAGGGGGGTCTTACTGCAGTTGTACAGGGCCTTGTTGAGGCCTCCCGTGGAATATTGTGTTCAGTTTTGGTCTCCTAATCTGAGGAAGGATGTTCTTGCTATTGAGGGAGTGCAGCGAAGGTTCACCAGACTGATTCCCGGGATGGCAGGACTGACATATGAGGAGAGACTGGATCAACTGGACCTTTATACATTGGAGTTTAGAAGGATGGGAGGGGATCTCATAGAAACATATAAGATTCTGACAGGGCGGGACAGGTTAGACGTGGGTAGAATGTTCCCGATGTTGGGGAAGTCCAGAACCAGGGGACACAGTCTTAGGATAAGGGGTAGGCCATTTAGGACTGAGATGAGGAGAAACTTCTTCACTCAGAGAGTTGTTAACCTGTGGAATTCCCTACCGCAGGGAGTTGTTGATGCCAGTTCATTGGATATATTCAAGAGGGAGTTAGATATGGCCCTTACAGCTGAGGGGATCAAGGGGTATGGAGAGAAAGCAGGAAAGGGGTACTGAGGGAATGATCAGCCACGATCTTATTGAATGGTGGTGCAGGCTCGAAGAGCCGCATGGCCTACTCCTGCAGCTATTTTCTATGTTTCTAAGGCGCCTCACAGGAGTGTTATAAGACAAAAAATATGACACCGAGCCACATAAGGAAAAATTTAAGCTGGTGACCAAAAGCTTGGTCAAAGAGGTAGGTTTTAAGGAGCGTGTTAAAATGAGGAGAGAGAGGTAGAGAGGCGGAGAGGTTTAGGGAGGGAGTTCCAGAGCTTGGGACCCAGGCAACAGAAAGCACGGCCACCAATGGTTGAGCGATTATAATCAGGGATGCTCAGGATGGCAGAATTTGAGGAGCGCAGATATAACAGGTGGTGGGGGCTGGAGAAGATTACAGAGATAGGGAGGGGCGAGGCCATGGAGGGATTTGAAAACAAGGATGAGAATTTTGAAATCGAGGAGTTGCTTAACCGGAAGCCAATGTAGGTCAGGGAGCACAGGGGTTGGCGGGACTTGGTGCGACTTAGGACACGGGGCATCCGGGTTTTGGATCCTCGAGTTTACGTAGGGTGGAATGTGGAAGGTTAAAAAACACAATGGAAATAAAAAGCTGGTATCAGTAAGTGTGACCATGAAGCTGTTGGATTGACAGAAAACCCCAAATGGTTCACTCATGCCCTTTGGGGAAGGAAACTAGCGGGTATGGTCGCAGAGCGGTTGTGTCACTGGACTAGTAAACTAGAGGTCTCGACTGATGGTCCGGAGACAGGAGGCCAAATCCAACCACGGCAGCTGGGGAATTTAAAATAAGTTAATTAATATATTGGGAATAAAAAGCTCGCATCAGTAATGGTGACCATGAAACTACTGGATTGTTGTAAAAACCCATCTGGTTCACTAATGTGCTTTGGGGAAGGAAATCTGCCGTGCTTACCCGGTCTGGCCTATGTGTGACTCCAGACCCACACCAACTCGGTTGACTCTTAACTGCCCTCAGAAGTGGCCTAGCAAGCCACACAGTTGTATTGGGGATGGGCGTGTGCCAACGATGCCCACATCCCGAGGATGAATGAAAAAGCTACTTCGGGAAAGGTCAGTGCCATCAGGCGGGGGGGGGGGGGGGGGGGGCGGGGGGAAGGGGGCAGGGGGAAAGAGAAGAACAGGTTAGCATAGTTGGATATAGTTATTTTGAGACTGACTTTGTATGCACAAAACACACATAACTAGGAGCAGGAGTCGGCCATTTGGCCCCTCGAGCCTGCTCTGCCATTCAATAAGATCATGGCTGATCTTCTACCTCAACTCCACTTTCCTGTGCTGTCCCCATATCCCTTGCTTCCCTTAAAAGCACACAGAGATGAGGGCCCACTGTGGATATGAACAAAATGGCTCCATTCAGTACAGCACTGCGTCACATTGCGCGTGGCTCGGAGGTATACCTCACCTGTTGAAGGGGACGGCCTGCATGCTGGCTGCTTCATTCATCGCATTGACCCACTCCTCCATCTCCGCCTTATTCTCCGCACTCAGGAAGTAGGTCCGGGTACCTGCGTGCTCAGCCTGATAATTAACGCAACGGTCATTATTGTGAAAAACCTCGGGCTGCCTGTTTACAATCAGCTGTAGGAGAGATACGGATGAGATCGTCACTACCGAGCCAGAGCCAGTCGCTGCTTCGAGAGGGAAAAAAAAAAAATCAAAACCGGGGAGAGAGTCACAACCCGGAGACCACAGCAACCACCGACCCATTTTTGGTTCTCCGTGCCTGGGGTCGAGTTTGCCACCAGCTGGAGGTGGGCATCAATGCAGAAGGGGTAGCCTCCTTTGGCCTACAGTGGGCGATGCCAATGAGGGCTCGGAGACCGGACCAAAAGGGAGGAGGCCCTTGCGGCTGGAGATTGCCAACCTAGGGGTATCACTTCCACTAGCCCCGTGGCCCTGTTGGGATCCAGCATGGCCAGCCCAGGGCAAACCCTGGTTTTCTAAAGCTCTCGAGCAGGAGGCCATCTTGTTACAGGCTCTTTCAGGTCACCCGGACTGCAGCTGTCAAAATGGAAGAGCAGTCCTTCACTCTCCAGTTGTGTTTCTCTCTCTGGTAACTGCTACAATCGTAAGCCCCAATCACACATCTCCTTATTCATTCACTGGTCCGTTATTTCATAGCTCAGTGGGGAATGTGACACTTGTTTGCTTCAGACACCCCTCCCATCCCCATCACCCCGCCCCTCCCCTCCAGCTATTGGGAAGATGGCAATGTTATTTTCATGCAATTATTAATATATTCACTAAGAAGCGATTCTTTAACTTGGATTTTGTCTCCTTCCAATCCCCTTCACCCGCTCCTCATCGCCTGCCACAAAAAAATGAGGAAAGGCCCCTCAGTCATCCCTCTAGTCCCCTAACTCTCCCATCGAAGCCCATCCCTCCAATCCCCAAACTCTCCCATTGAAGCCCATCCCTCTAGTCCCTTAACTCTCCCATCGAAGCCCATCCCTCCAGTCCCCAAACTCTCCCATTGAAGCCCATCCCTCTAATCCCCTAACTCTCCCACCGAAGCCCATCCCTCTAATCCCCTAATTCTCCCACTGAAGCCCATCCCTCTAATTCCCTAACTCTCCCACTGAAGCCCATCCAGCACCTCATGTTGGAACCCGCTACCCACAGCACAGGCAGTTCCCCAGTGCCTAGCTGAAATGGCCATGTGGGAGCCCGGGTAGTGATGGTTTAGCTGACCATGGGAGGCACAACATGGTCAAGCTCAAACCATGTCCTCATCTGAGGACCAAGCAAAGACAGCTCGAGCAAGACTCGCTGGATAAAGATCAGGAGCAGGACCTTCCCCCCCGCCCCCGCCAGCCAGTTCTCCGCTGCCTAGCACACTCCGTATACTCCCCATTGTGTGTTGGGTATCTCAGCACCGGCCCTCCATGGCGCACAAACCCCACTGAGCCATCTCAACAACTACATCGTGAATTTTTCAAATAAATTTCAAAATTTATATAAAATTATGGAATTATTAAATATGTAAAAAAAAAATTAATTGTTAAAAGGCATCAACTCAAGGAATGAATGGATGCAACAGATTAAGGAATGTAGAATGCATCTTAGTTCTTGTCACATGAATCACATGTCCAGCTTCTACTGGGGTCAAATGTAAATTAAATTGTGCAAAAAATGCATCCGTTATCTACTGGGCAGCTTTAGACATTTGTTTTCTTTAAAAATATCGGTATGGTCGGTAAGAAAGATCAAACGGTTCACTTATTGGTTGAGTATCCCAATTAACTCAGGTTACTGTGCAGTCGATTCAGGTAAGAGATTAGCAAAGTTTGGACAAGGTGGGGTATTTATGGGGCTTCTAAGCCCCTGGAGCTGCCAATGAACCCCTTTAATTGTGTGTCACTTTGCCCTCAGTCTTAACAGGGTCCAAGTGTGTCTTTAGGCGCAAATGTCAGGCGGTGTTGTCAGACCACCAGCGTCCTGAAAGGGACAACACTCTGTGTCCTGTGGAGCACAGCTGGGGAAAAGAGCCAGGCGTCCGATACTTCCAGCATGGGCAGTTCTCCAGTGCCCGGCTGAAATGGCCACATGTGGGACCCCGGGCAGTGATGGTCTATGTGATCATGCCAAGGCCCCACCGATGCTGCTGCCCACGCTCCAAACGGCGACCTGGGTCCTGATGATGTCACCCAGTCACCCACCTCGAAACCGTCGCACATTTGTGTCGGCTCGTGCTGGAAGCTGCAGTGGCTCACTCCAGCTCTTTTTATAGCCCCGACCTGCGGAGATGTTCTCTCAGGGGTCGGGATGGTCCACACGCACAGGCATCTTCCACCCCCTCAACTGGAGTTCAGGACTGGAACATCGGGTCCTTCATTGAAACATCTGTGAACTCATGTGGAAGCAAGTCATCCTCTTTCGAGGGACCGCCTATGATGATGACCATGGGAGGCACAACGGGGTCAGGCCCAAAAACCCTATTCTTATCTGAACTCCAAACAAATACAGCTCAAGCAAGGGAATGGGTGGTAATGGCCTCCCGAGATACCCAACCCCATTGAGATGCCAGGCAGACTTCCCTGCAATGGGCATGGCTACGCCAGTGTTTGCATGGGGCAGGGGCCTAGGGGCAGCACCGGCCAACCCACACTGCGATATGTGCGCGCAATAGGTCCGTGCAGCAGAGCTGGTCTCCAGTCGTCTTGGTTAACCCTTGCCACTGGACCAAGACCTAGCTCTGTCAAGCCCGTGTGGTGGCTGGTGTGCAACGGCCACCACACGTTAAAAAAAAATCCACGCACAGGCATCTTCCGCCCTTGAGGATGTAGTTCAGGTCCTTCGCTTGAAACAGCTGTGAACTCATCCTTTTTCGGTCTGGAAGCAAGTCATCCTCGTTTCGAGGGACCGCCTATGATGATGATGGGGTAAGAGAAATTCATCGTTTTTAAGCTCGGCACTAATCACACTCGTGCAGCGTGAATTTGACGCAACGCTTATGGCCAAGACATTCCCGTATTCGAGCCTCCTGAGTCTGAGACCTTGAAGCAGCCATGTTTTTGAACCTGCACTCATTTCCTATCAGGCCAGATAGGATTCAGGCTGTTGTACGCTACAACCCGCTGGTGGTATCTGAGGAGAGGATTTGTATTTAATTTTGATTAAGTGCTGTGTGGATTCATTGTCATCACCTTCAGTTAATTAGAAGAACTGGAAATTATACCTAGCTGAGTTCCTGCAGAAATTCAAGACAGGCACAATGCAGACACCTCTGGTGCAGGGGGGGGGTCCTCGGCCGTGAGAGGAAAAGATAACATGTCAGGTCAACCCGCAGAGCTTAGCGTAGAGAAGCACCATGCGACAGGCTAGGCAAGACTGGAGCAATCATTTGGGATTTTCGCGGCTTTTGAGATTCAAGGTATAAATTTAATTGACTGCTTTGTGGGAAGACGCCCTCTTTTTTAGGAAAAAAAAGTACATTCTCCCTTTTTCCATGTCTCCACACTCCTCACGCCTTCTCCAGCTGGGAAACAGGCTGACAGCCTAATCCCAGGCCTCCATCACCGTTCTGAGAACTGGTTTCTAGGAGATCAGGGTTGTCAACTCTGGGCATATTCCTGGAGGTTTCATCCCATGACATCCCACCTCCAACCGCCTCACTCAGTCAATCAGCCTTTTATTTTCCCTGCCCTGTCCCCACGGTAATATATTTGCTTCATGGGTTCTTTGCTTAAGAATTCGTAATGACACATCGCTATTAAGAACTAGTTGGTTTATTAGCAAAAGGTTTAACAATCACGCCTCAGATTACCGGTTCATCCACCAGGCTCACAAACACTTGCCTCATCATGGATCCCCTGAACCTAACGGGCTGGGGTTTTATTGAGTCTTGTGAACATCACATGACTGGCTAAGCCACTCAACAGCTCTACAACTATTTTAGTTGTGCATTTTAATTAAGTGCCCCCTGATTAAAGGTGGGGGGGGCACACTCCAAGCACTTTCAAACAAGTGCCCCCCTTTTTTTTTGTTGAGGGCACTAAAAACACAAATTATACAAGTGCCCCCGGCTAAAAGTGTGTGTGGGTGTGTGTGTGTGTGTGTGTGTGTGTGGGGGGGGGGGCTAAAACCGACAAAATAGACAAATTAAACTTTAAACATTAATGATCAAATTAAAATTTGGTTGCCATGGGGTGACCACCTCTCACGGAAGGCCATGAGCGTACCGGTGGACACCCTGGCTCGGATGTAACCGCGGAAGAGAGGCAGGCAGTCGGGCTGAACGACCCCCTCGACCGCCCGCTGCCTGGACCGGCTGATGGCCCCCTTGGCCCTGCCCAGGAGCAGTCCTACGAGGAGGCCTTCCGACCTGCCCGCTCCCCTCCGCACAGGGTGCCCAAAGATCAGGAGCGTGGGACTGAAGTGCAACCAGAATTTGAGGAGCAGCTCTACAAACCTGTGAGTATGCTCACCAGGTGCATACATTACAATCACCACCTCTAATTTTTTTTAGAACTAAGGAAAAAAGTGTAAAGAAAGAGAGTAAACATTGTTTTAACGACGCTGTTCAATTTGCCCCTGGGTGCTGCTCACAGCAATGACCTGGAGCTGAACCTTTAATTCCTGGGGTCTCCAGGACAATCCTGGAGGGTTGTCAATGGCAACCCTTTAGGAGTGGTGCTAGGATCTTTGCATTAAAGGTGCTGTACCCGGAGTCATGGTCAGCACAGCTTTCAAGGTGTGACTTCGGCCAATGGCGAAAAAGAAACTGGAGGCAAACCGCTGGAAAATGTGGCGATGAAAACAAATGGAAATGAGAGGGACATTGACTTGTTGTATGTGTGTGGACACTTTCCATTTATTTTGGTAAACAGTTACTGTTATTAGTGGGGGGTTGGGGAAGAGGTGGGGGGGGGTCTGAAAGCACAGTGCCGTCGGTGTGAGGAACTGTCCATTTTAACTGGAAGCTCGATCCCAATCGTGCTGTTGCCCCCTTCAAGGATGGACCTACCCTTGGTAAACCAATTATAACCTTCCTGCAGCGGTACATTTCTCCCGTCGCAAAGGGGATGGAGTATAAAAGCAGGGATGTCCTGTTACAGTTATACAGGGTATTGGTGAGGCCACACCTGGAATACTGCGTGCAGTTTTGGTTTCCATATTTACGAAAGGATATACTTGCTTTGGAGGCAGTTCAGAGAAGGTTCACTAGGTTGATCCCGGGGATGAGGGGATAGATGAAGATAGGTTGAGTAGATTGGGCCTCTACTCATTGGAATTCAGAAGAATGAGAGATGATCTTATCGAAATGTATAAGATTATGAGGGGGCTTGACAAGGTGGATGCAGAGAGGATGTTTCCACTGATGGGGGAGACTAGAACTAGGGGGCGTAATCTTAGAACAAGGGGCCGCCCATTTAAAACTGAGATGAGGAGGAATTTCTTCTCTCAGAGGGTTATAAATCTGTGGAATTCGCTGCCTCAGAGAGCTGTGGAAGCTGGGACATTGAATACATTTAAGACAGAAATAGACAGTTTCTTAAACAATAAAGGAATAAGGAGTTATGGGGAGCGGGCGGGTAAGTGGAGCTGAGTCCATGATCGGAACAGCCACGATCGTATTAAATGGCGGAGCAGGCGTGAGGGGCCGTATGGCCTACTCCTGGCTCCTGCTCCTATTTCTTATGTTCTTATGTATAAAACCCAACAACACACGACAAGCCAAACTGAAAAGGTTTTGTAGGAATTGCCCCTCCCCTACACCCGGCAGTTGGAGGAAGGTACAAATACAATGGGCTGGGGGTCGTTGCGGATTGGCGCCAAGTCTTTGAAAGTCTTGCCTTCTCGGACGTGAGTCAGTCACCTCACACAGAACACACTCACCCCTCCAGCACAAAAACAGGAGCTTCCAGCCAGCTCCGAGCATTTCTGCCGTCATTCTCCTGCCAGGCGCCAGGTTAGATTTAGAGTTTAATTAGCTCCCAGGAAGCCTCTTCTCATCCCGCCAGTGTTGGATTTACAAATATTTCCTAGGCGGTACCTTGGTTCACAATCTTCATGTTAACCCTGTCGTTAGCCCGTGAGTTCAGGGCTTTGTCGGACAATTTTACGCAAACACTACCTGAGGGCACCAAGCCTCTCTCTCGGTCTCAGTGTACACGTTTATGTTCACGGGATGTGGGCATCGCTGGCAAGGCCAGCATTTATTACCCATCCCCAATTGCCCTCGAGAAGGTGATGTTGAGCTGCCTTATACAACCGAGTGGCTTGCTAGGACATTTCAAAGGGCAGTTAAGAGTCAACCACTTTGCTGTGGGTCTGGAGTCACATATAGGTCCAGACCAGAGAAGGACGGCAGATTTCCTTCCCTAAAGGACATTAGTGAACCAGATGGGTTTTTACGACAATCAGCTAGTTTCATGTGGCAGCTTTTTAATTCCACATTTTTAAATTTAATTAACCTAATTTAAATTCCCCAGCTTCCGTGGTGGGATTTGAACTCGCATCTCCAGATCATTAGTCCAGGGTTCTGGATTATCAGTCCAGCAACATAACCACTATGCTACCATGAGGAACATTTAAATTGTCCGTAAGCATGCACTCGTCAACTAACCCAGCACGTGACCTGATTGCTCCAATCTTGCTTCCACTGTGTCTCAAATATAAAACTACAAAACAATAGGCCAGCAGAACGACTACATCTCGCCTGCCGTAAGCAGTGGCAATCTGGTAGCTCAGCTTAGCGAACATCATTGGTTTTAAGGAGGTAGGAGGGTTAACACATCGCTTGCCTTTACGCGAGAAACTGTGCAGACAGGCGCACGTATGCTGTTTCATAAACTTCAATATGTGAAATACCCTTGCCTACAGACAGCATTGAACAGTATGGCGTAACGCAACTCTCTCCCCACCAACCACCCATTAATGTCCTCTTAAAGGTCAATGGAACACCTTCTTTGTTCCCTCGGTCAACCCCCCCCCACCTCCTCGAGATGTGTGCACTCCTCCAATTCTGCCCTCTTGAGCATCCCTGATTGTAATCGCTCAACCATTGGTGGCCGTGCCTTCTGTTGCCTGGGCCCCCAAGCTCTGGAACTCCCTGCCTAAACCTCTCCGCCCTCTCTTTCCTCCTTCAAGACGCTCCTTAAAACCTGCCTCTTTGACCAAGCTTTTGGTCACCTGCGCTAATTTCTACTTATGCGGCTCGCTGTCCAATTTTTTAATCTCATAATACTCCTGTGAAACGCCTTGGGATGTTTCACTAGGTTAAAAAGGAGCCATACAAATACAAGTTGTTGTTGTTTAGCGGCCTATTTGATTGTGGTCCCACCAGAACAGCGTGGGGTTAGTTTATCAACTTGCTGCCTGGGGGTTGGGGATCAGTCGCATGTTATAGAAACCAAACGGTACTGAAACTCCGGCGAATCTATACCGGGCGGCCAATCTGCAACTCCAGCTCTTCACCCAAGCGGCCCGTTGCCAAGTTACCCACTTACCTACAAAAAGCAGCGCTAGTCCTCGCCTAATTCTTCAATAACTAACGTTCCAAGACTGGCTGGGTGACCAGCATTTTTTATCCTTGTTGCTGAAGTTCACTTCCCTCGGGTGATTCCTCGAGTTACCTCCCAACGATGCTGCAACCAACTCACCGGAACTCTCCGACCAACATTTCAGATCTACGCCTTCCCCAAATCCAAATTGCCCCAAGATTAAAATGTGATTTTATTTCTGGAAAATAGCAGTGGGACCATCAGCACCTGAGGGGAAGAGTTTGGGTAGAAATTCTTTTGTCTGAATCGGTTAACAGAAAAAGACTTGCATTTCTGTAGCGCCTTTCATGATCACCGGACGTCCCGATGCCCTTTACAGCCAATTAAATTATTTTTGGAGTGTAGTCACTGTTGTAATGTAGGAAACGCAGCAGCCAACTTGCGCACAAGCAAGCTCCCACAAACAGCAATGTGATAACGACCAGATAATCTGTTTTTTTTGTTATGTTGATTGAGGGATAAATATTGGCCAGGACACCGGGGATAACTCCCCTGCTCTTCTTCAAAATAGTGCCATGGGATCTTTTACGTCCACTTGAGAGGACAGACAGGGCCTTGGTTTAACATCTCATCTGAAAGACATCACTTCCGACAGTGCGGCACTCCCTCAGCACTGCATTGGAGCATCAGTCTAGATTTACGTGCTCAAGCCCCTGGAGTGGGACTTGAACCCACAACCTTCTGACTCAGAGGCAAGGGTGCTACCCACTGAGCCACAGCTGACACTAGCGGAAGAGTGTCTATCCTTATCCTTGCCCTATTCCAGATGCTGACAGGCTTGCCATATATTTCCAGCATTTGCAGTTAAAATTCCGAGCACTTAAAGATTTTCTTTTAAATCTCGTTGATTTAACTTCCGTCAATCAAACCCGTCAGCGTGTTTTTTTTTTCCCCTCTCGATGAGAAACTCTATCGTAGAATGATGCAGCGCAGGAGGAGGCCATTCGGCCCATCGGGGCCGATCTCCTCCGTGCATTGGATGCAATGAAACTTCAAAATCGTGTTCTTTATAAACAACTTTGCCAGGCAGTGTGCCACCGAAACCTCTCCACCAAACATGCAAACACAGACAGGCATGCACACTCGGGTAGCAGCAGACAGACACACAGCGACACACACAGGGCTGGATTATGGGCCTGGGGCAAACTGATCCAAATGGGCCGATTGTTACGTTTGTTCATGTTCATTACATTACATATATGATTCTGATTCTGAGTATGAAAACACAGGCCAGTATGTCCAACAATGAAAGCGTATAATCTGTATCAAGTAGGTATGTATTCTGGTTCTGGTAACATTGCAATACTAGATTCTTATACATATATGAACATTTATTTGGGAGGTTTTATATTTTTTTTCCTACATTTATTTGGTGGGCCTGTGTTCTTTGGTGGGCCTGGGACTGCAGCCCCATCCGCCCCGCAGTGAATCCGCCCCGTGGTGAATCCACCCCTGAGCATACACGGAAGAGATATGACCAGCGGATATAAGCAAACAGCCACAGTAAGACACGCTACTTCTGTCACGCGGTGTGTCGGTGTGCGTCTTTCTGTATACCCCGTTTTGTGCGTCTGGGTGTATTTATTGCAGATAAGCGAGTGTGCATGGAATTGGTTAACTTTAAATTAAGGCACATTGGAATTGCACATTCAGGAAAATAACAATAGTGACATTTCCTATTTATTTAGGGGCGTCACCTCAATCGCACTATGATGTGTCACCTCTAGAAGGCGGGGTATCATGGGTACATGTGTACAAACAGATAGGAAGAGGCCATTCGGCTCCTCGAGCCTGTTCTGTCATTCAATGAGATCATGGCTGATCCGTATCTTAACCCCATCTACAAGACATTTTAGGGAGGTATGTGGAATTGCTTTTTGGCCTGTGGCACAGGATTCACACATTCTACCACCAGATTTTGGCTGTAGTTCGCAGATTCCTGAAAATAACTGGTTCTGCTGATATGGTCTAACAATTGAGCTTTTTTTGTTGAAATGAAAAGGCACAAAATTCCTTTCCTCTGCAAGCTAAATCTTACATTGTAAGAAAGGAGGGAGGGAGAGACCACAGAGTGATGGCTAACTTTTCATTTATCTCCTCGTGCAGAGGCTGACCACAGCTTGATTCCCGCCAGTTATCAGACAAGTCCTTGGGAGTGGAGGCGGCTGAGATTATGTATGATGGCAGTACAGGTATATCAATGGAGTATTGCCTATGTGTTTACTTTCAAGGGCAGAGATAAGAACATAAGAAATAGGAGCAGGAGTAGGCCATTCGGCCCCTCGGGCCTGCACCACCATTCAATAAGATCATGGCTGATCTTCAAACTCAGCTCAACTTTCTCGCCTGATCTCCATATCCCTTCGTTCTCTTAATAACCAAAAATCTATCGATCTCGGTCTTGAATATACTCAACGACTGAGCCTCCACAGCCCTCTGGGGCAGAGAATTGCAGAGATTCATCACCCTCCGAGTGAAGAAATTCCTCCTCATCTCAGTCCTAAATGGCCGACCCCTTATTCTGAGACTGTGACCCCTGGTTCCAGACACCCCAGCCAGGGGAAACACCCTCCCTGTCAAGCCCTGTAAGAATTTTATATGTTTCAATGAGATCACCTCTCATTCTTCTAAACTCTCGAGAATATAGGCCCGATCTACTCAATCTCTCCTCATAATTGCGACAAGCTCCCTGTATCAAGGTTGCTTGAGTGTGGCACAATGTTTGTGTTATTAAAATCAAGTAACCTAAAAATGAAGACGACTGCATTTCCGGGAGTAGAATTTGGAATTAAATCAAAAGGTTGAGTTTATATATAGAATAATGGATACCCAGGAGTGACTTACAGGCTGGAATCTAATCGAGGGGTACTGATAATAAGATATACTGTAAGAGTTATTTATAATTCTCATTCCATCCCCAGATTTGATTCGTGCCTTGAAATCAGTACATGGTGTGTGTTTTTTTAACCTTTGCTTTCCATTATGTGTGGCAATTAGCCTTGTTCTGTTTGTGCCTAGAGACACTGTGCAGATGTCATGGGAGTGCATTCTACCTCCTTGATCTGTGACCACAGTCGCTCTCGAGGATTAATGATTGTGATATAATTCGTGATATTTCTCAAGACATCAATCTCAACTTACAAGGAGATTTCAAGGGCAGTGCTATGTTAGAATGAAGCCCATTCAAAGTCTTCTCTGGGACAGTTTCACATGAATGAGATTAGAGTTCTGCCACCTCGATATTCTACTGGTGAGTTTCTCACAGTCTGCACGAGGAAGGTTTCTTTTAATTCAAAAAAACATAACAGCAATTATAACGGACAAATGTCTAAAAAAGCCAGTGACAAGGGCTCCAAGTGTGTGGGAGTGTCGGAGGGCGTCCAATGTAATTACAGCTAATCGGGCACCTAAGTTCTTAGACAAGCCCCTGAACCGTGATATGCAAAGCAATAGAGAAGCAGGTTTATATTAACCGGGAGTTAGTATCTGAAAAGTAGGTCGTGTTGCATGAAGCAAATGATGGGACTTGCTGTCACAAAGTGGGCCCTGATTTACTCAGTCACCCAATAGCGCAGTCATTTAAAATCGGTGTCTCCAAACCGAGGATTTATTTTTTTATGGGATGGTGGGCGTCGCTGGTAAGGCCGGCATTTATTGCCCATCCCTAATTGGCCTCGAAAAGGTGGTGGTGAACCGCCTTCTCGAACCGCTGCAGTCCGTGTGGCGAAGGTGCTCCCACAGTGTTGTTAGGGAGGGAGTTCCAGGATCTTGACCCAGCGATGATGAAGGAACGGCGATATATTTCCACGTCGAGGAAATCTTCTGGAAGTGACTTTCCCCAAGCGAGTTATCAAACGATCGCCTGGTTTTCGAAGGGAGTAGGAGATAGGATTCCCGTATTCTTCCGTATGTTGGGCTTTGTGAAATTCAGGAAATTGGACAATATTTTCCAGACGAGGTGCCACTTTGTGACAACGGGAAATAAAACAAAAAGAAGACACCAAAAAAAACTCAAGCCACGAAAGCAGACAACAAATGCAACAAGGACAGAGTCATTAATAATTTGAGGAAACAACACTAAACTCGAACAGTTAAACACACTCCTGGGAAATGCATTCTAGAATTTGTAGTTCTTGCAGAAGCCGCTTGTCGAAAGACCACAACTTACAGAATCCCATGGGCTGTTTCTCGTGTTGCCAACTCTGGTTGGGTGTATTCCTGGAGGTTCCATTGCATGAAATATTGGAGTTGGGAAAAAAAGGTCAAGAATTGTTGTAATGTATACACCGATGAGTATGCTCACAGGTTGGTAGAGCTGTTGAGTTGGGAGTGGCTTAGCCAGTCACGTGATGGTCACAAGACTCAATAAAACCCCAGTCAGTTGGGTTCGGGGGATCCACGATGAGGCAGGTGGTTGTGAGCCTGGTGGATGGACTAGTAATGTGCGGTGTGATTGTTAAATCTTTTGCTAATAAACCAACTAGTTCTTAATAGCAATGTGTTGCTATGAATTCTTAAGCAAAGAACCCATGAAGCAATTACATTACAATAGTCAAGTACCATCCAATCGGGTATTGAAGAGTCTGTTCGCTTTCCAATTGATGTGGGAAGATGGGGAGTCGTGAGGATGGGTGTTTTGGGAGAGCAATGGCGGGAGCGTGGGGGTGGGGCAGTGATCGGTGGCGTCTTATAATGAAACCTCCAGGTAATGATCAAACCAGAGTTGGCAAGCTTGCCCCCCACGCACCCACCTTCCCCCCCCCCCCCCGCTCCAACGTGAGGACCGAGGGGGAAAAGCAGTAAAATCCAGACAACTAGAAGTTAAACCGTAGGCTATCCGCACTATCGCACAAGGGCACGAGACCTCGGCCCTCACAAGGGGGCGAAATCACCACTGGTGGTATAACAAATAGTATGAGAGAGGGCGTTACGTCACCTTGAAGGCGTGCTTGCGAGTGATGTTGTCGGAAGGCTGAACGGGGCTTATCCGGAAGCTGAACAAAGGAATGCTTGCCAGGACTGCCTCCTCTTTCTCGTCTGGTTTGGAAGAAAAAGATCACGGGTTACTGAATTATCTTTTCAGTTGTAAAGATTTCCCCATTCCCTCGCACTCTCTGTCCTGTCTTCGGAGGAAGGGGAGGCCATGTCAGCAGAGAGAAGACCGTGTCTCTGGCCCCCTGCCCGGACCTGACCATGCAGAGTGAATCAATGATCCCCTTGCACAAACCCTCGATTTCCATCACTCCACCATCTGCAGCCGTGCCATCAACTGCCTGGGCTCCAAGCTCTGGAATTCACTCACAAAATCTCTCCACCTCGCTCTACTCCTTTAAGACCCTTCTTAAAACCTACCTTTTTGGTCAAGATTTCGACCACCTATCTTAATATCGCCTTGGGTTTTTCCCACATTACAACAGTGACGACACTCCAAAAGCACTTCATTGGCTGTAAAGCGCTTTGAGACGTCTGGTGGTCATGAAAGGCGCTATATAAATGCAAGTCTTCCTTTCTTTAAGTGTCAAATCTAGTTTGATAACGCTCCTGTGAAGCACCTAGGGACATTTTAGGCGCTATATAAATGCAAGTTGTTGTTGTTTGTGTTATAAGGAAAACAGGAGGATAGAGGAAACAATTAAATTACCCATACCCACCACCCTCGAGTGGTCAAACACTGAACTTGTCCCCTTCGTTGTCTCTTCCATTAATCTTTCATTTCAGACACCAAGGGCTGGATTTTAGAGTCGCTTGCGCCTTAGGTTAGCGCTCGGGAAGGGCGGTAAATGGCTTCTATAGGCGTAACGGCGGCCGTATGCTTTTAGCGCCCGACTGGCATTTTCGGCTAATGGTTTGCGGCGATGCACCAGGAGTCGCACGTCGCCAGCTTGTTATGGACCGGCTCTCCTTATTGGAGGAAAGTGAGGGAGGGAGCTAATACTGGACACGCTGTGTGCCCCCATAAAGGCACATCTCTGGTGAACGTTGGAATGATGCACAAGACACCAATGGCAAAGGATGAATCATAAATGTTACCGCAACAAAGTCACAAAAAAACTCCCCCCACCAAAATAAAATACACAAGGTTATGTTGCAGGGCACTGAACAACAATGAAGTTCCTTAAATCAACTAAACAATCTTTAACGCAGCGATTTTCAGCTGAGGTGCAAAAACTTCCTTGTGCAACGCCTGGTTTTGCACCCCCGCACACGGAACATCATTTTTTGACTAATTTTGCAGACACGGGCGCAAACTTTTTCCAGGCGGTATCAGGGCCGCCCCATTGCCATTACTGCCCCGAAATCTCAAAAGCCGACAATGCAGCCCCAGGAGATCGCCATTGAAATGAACAGTGATGCCCCCATACTGCATACACTGAGCACCAAAAGGGGTATTGTGGCATCTGATTTAATATTAAAGAACCTCAGAAAGAGCATAATGTCCTGGGAGAAATAAATTGTTTGTTTTTTTATAAATCGATTTTGGTATGTCCTGTCTATCAGGGCAGAGGAAACTTTGATTGGTCCCAAATACATCGGCAGATCAAACTTGGAACTAAGTGAGTAAGGGAATCAATCTAAAGGTCAGCGGTTCAATGTCACTGGAGGCAAACATCTTCAGCAAAGCGAGTCTGTTTACCCTGGAGCTAATACAGGAATATTTCTGTTTATAGCCAGAGCTCCCAAGCCTCTGTATATAAATATTTTAAAAACACCATTATAATTGCCTTCTGTTATACTAAATCTTTCCCTCGGTCCCAGGTTAAGTGCTTCAAGGTAAAGAAAGACTTGCATTTTTATAGTGCCTTTCACAACCTCAAGACATCCCCAAATACTTCACAGCCAATGAAGTATTTTTTGGAGTGTAGTCGCTGTTTTAATGTAAGAACTGCGGCAGCCAATTTGTGCACAGCAAGCTCCCACAAACAGCACTGTGATAATGACCAGATAATCTGTTTTCGTGATGTTGATTGAGGGATAACTATTGGCCAGGACACCGGGTATAACTCCCCTGCTCTTCTTCAAAATAGTGGCGTGGGATCTTTAACCTGCACCTGAGGGGGCAGACAGGGCCTCGGTTTAATGTCTCATCCGAAAGACGGCACCTCCAACAGTGCGTCACTCCCTCAGCACTGCCTCTCCGACAGTGCGTCACCCCCTCAGCACTGCCCCTCCGACAGTGCGTCACCCCCTCAGCACTGCCCCTCCGACAGTGCGTCACTCCCTCAGCACTGCCCCTCCGACCGTGCGTCACTCCCTCAGCACTGGCCCTCCGACAGTGCGTCACTCCCTCAGCACTGCTCCTCCAACCGTGCGTCACTCCCTCAGCACTGGCCCTCCGACAGTGCGTCACTCCCTCAGCACTGCCTCTCCGACAGTGCGTCACTCCCTCAGCACTGCCCCTCCGACAGTGCGTCACTCCCTCAGCACTGCCCCTCCGACAGTGCATCACTCCCTCAGCACTGCCCCTCCGACAGTGCGTCACTCCCTCAGCACTGCCCCTCCGACAGTGCGTCACTCCCTCGGCACTGCAGTGGGAGAGTTTCCCACCCTCCCCGGGCGCGTTTCCCACCCTCCCCGGACGCGCACATCGCTATCCGAGTTGAAGTGAGGGCTCGAGGGGTCGGTTATGGACTAGAAACAGTAATAGTCGGAGATGCCCTTCCTCTTGACTACATTCTGAGCCCGACTCTGAAAGCTGGCAGTAGTTAAAGGGTGGGTGGGGGCACTGGGAGTTAGGGGGCAGTTTTTAAAACATAAAATATGATTCAGTATCAAGGAGATAGCAGTCAATTTGAAACTCAGCACAGTGTCCTGAGAAACAAGGACAGCAAAAGCATTCCCATCAAGTGACTTTTTTCCCCCCAACATTTATTTGCACAAAGAATGTAAGCACGACGAATTCAATGCTGAGGTGCCCAGAGGTCAACAACATCCCAGGAATTATAAGCCAGTAAAAAAAACATAGGCACAGGAGGCAGCCATTCAGCCCCTCGAGTCTGTTCCGCCATCGAATTAGATAATGGCTGATCTACACCCTCAGATCGGGAATGGTAGCATGGCGGTTGTGTTACTGGACTAGTAATTCAGAGGCACGAGTTCAAATCCCATGGCAGCTGGGGAATTTAAAATTCAGTTCATTAAAAATAAATGTGGAATTAAAAAGCTAGTAACAGTGACCATGAAAATACCGGATTGTTGTAAAAACCCATCTGGTTCATTAATGTCCTGTCGGGAAGGAAATCTGCCGTCCTTACCTGGTCTGGCCTATATGTGACTCCAGACCCACAGTGATGTTGTTGACTTTTAACTGCCCCCTGAAATGGCTCAGAAAGCCAGTCAGTTGTACCAAAGCGCTACAAAGAACAGTGGTTCAAGAAGGCGGCTCACCAGCACCTTCTCCAGGGCAATTAGGGATGGGTAATAAATGCTGGTCTTGCCCACGAGGCCCACATCCAGTGAACAAATACTGTTATGTATTGATGTGTGTATCGTCCCAGTACCTTAAATGTAATGTAATCACTATGCCACACCATAGAGGGCGCTGTGGTGGGAAACCTGGTAGTACCTGCAACAGGCGCTATATAAGGCTGACCACCACACCTGAGAGGCACTCTGGAGCTGAACAATAAAGGACGACGGTCACAGCATTTAGATCAACACCAGACCGTGTGGAGTCAGTGATTTGTGTGCTACGTACACCACATTGGCGACGAGGAAGCGGACAAACTCCATGCAACCACAAATAAATTTTTTTTTTTTTTTAAACTCCAGTTACCCACCTTTGCTCCATCCCTCGATACCCAACAAATATCTAATAATGTCCGTCTCTACAATTGACCCGGTGTCTGTCAATTCCATCCTCCTCCCCTTACACGGGCGCACTGACAGAATTCCCCAAAATATTGCCCAGAAAATAAAAAAAATATGGTTGAGTAGCAAGGAGATCGCAGTCAACAAGAAATTCAGTGCTGTGTCCTGAGAAACGAGGTCAGAGCTGCCCAGAAATGGGAGATTTTTTTTTCTTTTGGGGTTTTTTTTTTTAAAAAAGCAACCCACCACACCCCAAGAATTTGAAAACGATTGACATTTGACTGGATATTGGAGGACAGCCCAGAATTAATGACGCCACTAAACACTGCTCCCCGACAGACTGAGCAAGCGATGTTTGGGCTTCCGCGCGGTGCAAGTGCAGCGGAGGCAGGGGGGCATTACCTCGGTAGTAGAAAAGGCAGCGATCGGCCAACACGAACCAGCGCTTGTTCCATGACTTCACTCCCGTGCTCGCCTGCCAAAGACAATGTCAGTGTCACATTCCTTATATTGATTCGAGATAAGTGATTAACCATGAAACATTCGACATCTCGCTGTCGGCCAGCATTTCCCTCGGTCTTTGGGCAGCTTCAAGAGGCCGTGAGATAATGGCTGACATACTGCACCCAGGAAGCTCCCCCCAACAAACCTGAAATGTCCCTTTACTCTCAACCAAGTTTGGGCACCTGAAAATTTGCTACATTGTGCCGTGTAACAGTTTAACAGCTTAAAAAGGGAAAAAGATGTCTAATCTTCCCAATATATTGCCCTCGTCAGATACTGATGTATCACCCTCAGCACCCACCCCAATATATTACCCTCTGTACCCCAATCTGTATCAAATATATCACGCTCTCTGCAGGTACCAAAGGCTACAGACCAAGGGCTGGAAAGTGGGATTAGGCTGGATAGCCCTTTGTCGGCTGTCGCGGACACGATGGGCCGAAATGGCCTCCTTCCGTGCTGCAAATTTCTATGATGACCAAAAATACTGCGGATGCTGGAAATCTGAAATAGACACAAAAAGTGCTGGAAACACCACAGTCCCGGTGAAAGGGCATCGAGCTGAAACGTTGGCCCTGATATTTTTGGGGAGGGGGGGGGGTGGGGGCGAGGGAGCGAGGGGCGCATGTCAGCGGCCAGGAAATCCAGAAATGTGGATGTCATGCCGAATTTAAGGGCAGGGCCCCATTAGAATTTTTTTTTTTTTTTAAACTCGAGTTTCCTCGCCCGGCAGCCGGCTGGATTGAAAGCTGGCCCACTGACCGGCGGGAAAGCCAGCGGTAAAAAGCCACAGCCGGGGACCAATACTGACCATCCCGGTCACAGCTGGGACACGATCACATCTGGACTAGGCGAGAGTGGCGGGGGCGGGGAGGGGAGCATTGAAGTGGTCTGAACACAGTGATCTGCACAGTGATTGGATGCAATAGATTCCTACTTCACATCTCACCCCTTGCTCCAATAGTTGAAATGTTTCATTCTGATCCTGAAGTGTTTGCTGCTTGACCACAATAGCGTGCCTTCATATCCTATGCGGGGTGATTTGCATTGCATTTAGTGCTTGGGCCTAATGGCTTTGTGCTCTGTTGCTATGGCATTGTATTTGTTGCTGAGCGAGGATGACTCAGCACTCAGTCCCGACTGCTCTGTAAACGTTTCGGTCTTGATGGTTTTCTGCTCATTTTCAATGGGCTCCAATGGCTCAGAATTTGACTGAAGTCTCTCAATCAGTGAAAGTTTCTGTTAGCCAAAACATATTTGCTATAACTGTTTAAATACTAGTTGGGCCACAAGCTAGAGTACTGCGTGCAGTTCTGGTCACCACATTACAAGAAAGATGTGATTGAACTGGAGAGAGTACAGAGGAGATTTACCAGGATGTTGCCAGGACTGGAGAATTTTAGCTATGAGCGAAGGTTGGATAGGCTGGTGTTGTTTTCTTTGGAACAGAGCAGGCCGAGGGGAGATTTAATTGAGGTATGTAAAATTACGAGGGGCCTAGATAGAGTGGATAGGACGGACCTATTCCCCTTAGCAGAGGGGTCAAAAACAGGGGGTTTAAAGTAATTGGTAGAAGGATTGGAGGGTAGTTGAGGAGAAATGTTTTCACCTGAAGGGCGGTGGGGGTCTGGAACTCACTGCCTAAAAGGATGGTAGAGGCAGAAACCCTCATCACATTTAAAAAGTGCTTGGATGTGCATTTGAAGTGTCGTAACCTACAAGGCTACGGAGCTGGAGCTGGAAAGTGTGATTAGGCTGGATAGCTTTTTTCCGGCCGGCACGGACACGATGGGCCGAGTGGCCTCCGTCAGTGCCGTAAATTTCTATGGGCCCGAAATTGGTGGCCTTGCCACCCACTGCCGCCGGGTTTTTTTTTTTAAGCCGCTCTCCCCTCAGTGACAGATTCTTCTAGATCGGCATCCGACAGGAGGGGCATACCGCCGGGAACTGCCCGCTGACGGCCTCTGGCGACCAAGTCGCGTAAGTGACCTCCCGCCCGCCGAGCTGGCCTATTGGTGCGGGCGGGAGTCGGCGGCTACAGGAGGAAGGGTCGCTGCGTGGAGGCGGGTTTAACCCCCAAGTAAGAAGGCCCGCAAAAAAAGGTTAGTGAACATTTTTTTTATTTTATTTCTTTAATTTGGGGTCCCCCTGAAGGTGTTATGGTGTGGTTTTGCTCCATTGTCAATATTTTTATTTTTCAGTGTTCCCCACCCCCCCCCTTCCCTGGGTCCGACTCAATCCTCGGCGGCACTTTGGCGAGGAACGCACTTGCCGCCAAGATTGGGAGCTCACGCCCGCCGCTGCCCAGATTGAGCCCGTTATTTTGCCGCCGGGCGGTACTGCCACCTCTTTTAGAGGGACCTTCCTGGCAAAGTACCGCCCGGTCTCTCGCCGGCCACCGGCTGTCGTTCGGCCGGATCTTGGGCGGGGCTTGGCTTCCACCATGACGATTCTATGACATAAGCCCAAAACAGCGGCAGAGATAGTAAAATATTTCCCACGCTCCCGCTTTGTGGAGCGACGGGAAGTATTCTCCGGAGCACAGAAGAGTTTGGGAAACTGTTCAATATTTGGAATAAAAATAACTGACCTTCAGATCACATTTAGACACTTAATTATATTCCCTCTTGACTGCCCATACATTTAAATATAACCCCAGTTCACACATACCAACTTACATTCAGCATTTTCATTCAAAGTGAAATAGTAAATCAAATATTTTATTTTTTTCATCTTGAGCTTCACTCCTTTCACATTAGTCCTTTAGTGTTAATTAAGAAGAGCCTTCAAACGCTGCTCCACAGGAGGTTTCCAGTTGAAAGGCCATTTCCCTGGGTGTTGATACTGTATTGACTGAACCATGCAGTGAGTCACATGTTTAATAACAGTACTGGGTTCCTGCGTCTAACCAGCACCCTGCTGAATAAGCACCAGCTCCACACTAATGCGGAGAGTCATTTTCACTTTGCTGAATGGGCAGCGAGTCACACAATGAGTAACCCTTGCACTGCTGGGTAACAAGCAAATCTGTGCAGTCAGCTGCTCAGCACTGGGACAAATCCTTACCCTGCTGAATACCAACTCCTGTGGAGAAATCATAAACACAGATGTAACGGACCAGTTTGCCGCAACTAATGCACGGAGCAAATATTTGCACCCAACATGCAGTGAAGAACCCTCACACAGCAACTCCGTAGTTACCCGGAGTATAACCCTTACCCTGCTGAATAAACAGGGCAGTGTACAACACACCAGGAGAAATTCGCGTTGCTCCGCTCCTGCCGGTAGTGCATCTGCTCTGGCACAGCGGGCCATTTTTGCCCCGGAGCAAAAATTCGGTCGCATCCCACAGCGCCCGCGCTCCGCTTGCGGGTCAGAAATTAAGGGGGAGGTGCAGCGCGCACCTCTTTACAAAATGGACGACTCGCCTTGTCCAATTCACAGGGACCGTGCCGCGATGTTGCAGTCCGGCACTCCAATTCTGTGCCGGGATCCTGCCACGGCACCCCGCTCCCCGGTGTTGGCCCCTCCTCCCCCGGTGCAGCGATGGCAGCGTGCCCTCCCCTTTAACGGAAGGGGAGGGCCCTGTGCTCCCGTCAGTGCTACGCGTGGCGCTGGAAAAATTCCTGCAGTTAACGCCCCAGTCCCGCCCCCGAGAGGAAGTGACGCGCGCGACATTGCGCTCCACTTCCTCTCGTGGGCGGTAACCCCAATTGCCCCGTCAGGCGGGAGTTTGGCGCCTGGCACAGGAAGTGGCGCCTCGCCTCCGTTACGCACCGGATTTCAGCCCCGTAGTCTTTCATTGCACCCAATGAAAGCACCCGCCTTGGTGTAACGGGAAATTTTAAGGGGCAGCGTTAGTGCTGGCTGTAGTTTCTGTTGTGAAAGAGCCATAAGCAAGGTGTGGTATTTTAGACAACCTTGTGGAAGTTATCTTCTGCATTTCACAAGGTGCTGCCCGGTATGAGGAAATATAAATACGAAGAATGTGGCTTGAACGGAGATTGTGGGGTGATACGATTGAAGTGTCTATAGAATCATCGAATGGTTACAGCACAGAAAGAGGCCATTCGACCCGTCGAGCCCGTGCCGGCTCTCTGCAAGAGCACCTCAGCCAGACCCACTCCCCCGTCCTTTCCCCCGTAGCCCTGCAATTTTTTTCCCTTCAGGTACTGATCTAATTCCCTTTTGAAAATCACGATCGAGTCTGCCTCCACCATCCTTTCAGGCAGCGCATTCCAGATCCTAACCACTCACTGCGTAAAAAAGTTTTTCCTCATGTCGCCTTTGGTTCTTCTGCCAATCACCTTAAGTAGGAGCAGACTGTTTGCAGTAGATGAGGGGTAAAGAACGAGGTTGCCATAGATGCAAGATTAAGTGCAAGAGATCTAGAACAGGGGGCAGGAGAAACCTCTTCACGCAGAGAGTTGTGAGGCTGTGGAATCCATTCCCAGGGTTAGTGTTTGAGGCAGAAACAATGTCAAGATTCATGATTAGATTGGAGCGGTGGATGGAGAGAAACAGGTTAAAGGGTTATGGGAGCAGGGTGGACAGGAGCTATACTGTACCTGCTTAAACAGCCAGCCACGCTTCAGAACATTGGCTTTTGGATTTCTCTTCATGGAGTTTGACCTCTTGCCAAAGGAAGCATTCTTCTTTGATGACCTAGAAGTCTGATAACAGATGGTGTTGAAACAATCAGGCCAATACATTGATACCTTTTCTAAAATAGCACTGGGCTGCCCCACCAACATCAACTAAAAATAAACAAATATGCACTCCACCCCCGCCCCCCGCCATTAATAAGGACCTTAACCATAAAGGGAAACGTAAACTTCACAAACTAAATAAAAATATTACACCTGGTGTCCACTACACACTCCATCGGTCACAGAAAGCCTCAAGTGTGCCGGTGGACACCGTCTTCTCCTTTTCCAGGGCCACCTGGGCACGGGCAAGGCCCCGAAAGAGAGGCAGGCAACCAGAATGACCACCCCATACCACCCTACCCATGGGCCACGTCCAACTACCCCACATCCCCCCACCACCCACAGGCCCCCGTCCAACCCCCCACACCCACAGGCCCCGTCCAATCACTCCACACCCCCCACCCACAGGCCCCGTCCAATCACTCCACACCCCCCACCCACAGGCCCCGTCCAATCACTCCACACCCCCCCCACCCACGGGCCCCATCCCAACCTTGGCCAGGCTGAGGAGCAGAGGAGGTCCTCCGACTCGCCCGTCCCCCTCCGTGCCACGTGTAGCTGTGGTTTAATCCAGAAACGACAACTACAATTTGCAATTAAAGGTAGGTGGGAGATGCACGGCCAGCATCAGGTTATGCACAGAGTCCGTCGGGAAACGTCCAAGAACTGACCCCGAATAAACTCCTTTCTCTGTTCCTCTATCATAAGAACATAAGAATTATGAGCAGGAGTAGTCCATTCAATGAGATCATGGCTGATCTTCTACCTCAACTCCACTTTCCTGCACTATTCCCATAGTTACCCAGGGTATAATCCTTACCCTGCTGAATAAACAGGGCAGTGTACAACACACAGGGGAAATTCGCGTTGCCCTGCTCCTGCCGGTAGTGCACCGGGGCCTCTGCTCTGGCACAGCGACTCATTTTCATCCCGGAGCAAAAATTCAGTAGCATCCCACAGCGCCCGCGCTCCGCTTGCGGGTCAGGAATTAAGGGGGAGGTGCAGCGCACACCACTTTACAAAATGGACGACTCACCTTGTCCAATTCACAGGGTCCGTGCCGCGATGTTGCAGTCCGGCACTCCAATTCTGTGCCGGGCTCCTGCCACGGCACCCCGCTCCCCGGTGTTGGCCTCTCCTCCCCGGTGCAGCGATGGCAGTGTGCCCTCCCTTTTAACGGAAGGGGAGGGCCCTGTGCTCCCGTCAGTGCTACGCGTATCCCTTGATTCCCTTAATATTCAAAAACCTATTGTTTTCTGTTTTGAATATACTCAAAGACTGAGCCTCCACAGCCCTCTGGGGTAGAGAATTCCAAAGATTCACCACCCTCTGAGTGAAGAAGTTTCTTCTCATCTCAGTCCTAAATGGTCGACCCCTTATTCTGAGACTGTGACCCCTGGTTCTAGACTCCCCAGCCAGAGGAAACATCCTCCCTGCATCTACCCTGTCAAACCCTGTAAGACTTTTGCACGTTTCAATGAGATCACGTCCCATTCTTCTAAACTCTAGAGAATAGAGGCCTAGTCTACTCAATCTCTCCTCATTGGACAATCTTCCCATCCCAGGAATCAGACTGACGAACCTTTGTTGCACTCCCTCTATGGCAAGTATAATCTTCCTTAGGCAAAGAGACCAAGGAATCCTCTGGAGATAACAAAAATGGCGGCCTCAAAGTTTCTCAGGACGCAATCTTGCCGGCTGTGTTGGGATTGTGCCAGCCGGTACTGACACTGCCAGATTTTGGGGAGTCAGTAGTGGGGTAGATAAGCACAAGCTATCTTATTGAAATGTACAAGATACTGAAGGGGCTCGACAAGGTAGATGCAGAGAGGATGTTTCCACTCATGGGGGAATCTAGAACTAGGGGGCATAGTCTCATTTAGAACTGATGAGGAGGAATTTCTTCTCTCTGAGGATTGTAAATTTGCAGAATTCTCTGTTCCAGAGGCTGGGTCATTGAATATATTTAAAGTGGAGATAGACAGATTTTTGAGTGATAAAGGAGTCAAGGGTTATGGGGAGCGGGCAGGGAAGTGGAGCTGAGTCCATGATCAAATCAACCATGATTTTATTGAATGGTGGAGCAGGCTCGAGAGGCCAAATGGCCGACTCCTGCTCCTATTTCTTATGTTTTTAAGTGCCACTGTTGGTGTACCTCTGGTGCCCGCCTGTCCCAAGTGGGCTTAGGTTGGCACTTCTGTGCCCAATCATTTAGGGGAGATTGCTCATGGACCACCCCCTGTTCCTTGCCATGCCCTCCGCCTCCTCCTGTGCAATGGGGCAGGACCTGTTTTATTTTAATTAAGCCATATCTTTGATCTGTTATAGACCAATCGAGAGAGATCGTTGGCTATGAACGGTCCACAACTCCAATCTCATTGCAGCAATAAAGCACGGAGTGATTGGGCAAGCAGTAGATTCGGGTACAGTTGCAGCTAGCCCGATACTGGAATAGCAGACAGAGCAGAATAGATGTTTGGTGCCGTAATGAGCTCAATGCTCCTGGCACCTGGAGGGAATCTGTGACCATCAGTAGATATATTCCTCACTCCAACACTTGCGATTGCAAACAGCAAGCTAAATTAGGTCAACTGTGAGATTGGAGCCCGCTGGCCAGTAACACAGGATGCATAAAACCCATAATCTACTCACTAACATCAATTAAACATGCCAGTTACAATCAGAGGCTACGTATAGATGCATTTATGCTCAGTTACAATGCGCTGTACATTTGTAAACCATTGGCACGGTTTAGATTGTGATTCACATCAATATGTATTGAGCCTGATGACACACCAGAAATGGGGAGTGACAGGACGGGTACTGGCTGAACCAGTTTTGGGTACATTGCCGAGGCTGCCCATGGCAGTGACGTCAATGACCATTTATTCTTTGGGTGGTAACTTCACCCTCCAATACGGCAGGCGGACACGTAACTGTATTCTAATACATGCCACATCCACCCTCCCAAACGACAGGCGAACACGTGTCTGTATCGTAACACATGCCACATCCACCTTTCCACCTGACAGGCGAACAATTGCCAGTATTGTAATAGCCGTGCCATATTCACAATGTGCCTGTACTGCAGTAAATCGCCATGCTTACCCTGAGCGCCTGTTCCTGAGCGTTTTCTGAAACCAGCGTGTGATTGGACATCTCACTGGCAATGCTGGTTGGGCGCTGACCCCCTCCTCCTTCACCCCACACTCCTCCTGCCCGGTTTGACACGTTAGACACTGGTCTGAAATGACAAATGCAACTGTATTCGAAAAAGACTGAAAATACAGACAGAATTCCCAGATACCGATTTAGTCGCTGACGTCGGACACGTGCGAGTGCCTATTGTATGTGCTGAATCTGTGTACATGTGTCCGTGGTGTATTGGTGTGTGTTGTATCTGTGCATATGTACATCTGTTATTTTTTTTTTTTAATTCGCTCATGGAATGTGGGCATCGCTGGCAAGGCCAGCATTTATTGCCCATCCCTAATTGCCCTCGCCTTCTTGAACCGCTGCAGTCCATGAGGTGAAGGTTTTCCTCGCGGTTTGATACGATTGAGTGGCTTGCTAGGCCATTTCAGAGGGCAGAGGGCGTTGCTGTGGGTCTGGAGTCACATATCGGCCAGACCGGGTAAGGGTGGCAGATTTCCTTCCCTAAAGGACATTAGTGAACCAGATGGATTTTTTATGACAATCCGGTAGTTTCATAGTCAGCATTACTGATAATAGCATTTTAGTTTAATTCCGGATTCTTTTTATTTAATAAACTGAATTTAAATTCCCGAGCTGCTGTGGGATTTGAACTCACGCCTCCGGATCAGTCCAGTAACATAACCATTATGCTGCCATACGTATGCATTATATTGTTATGCTATGTGTGTATAAGTAGTGGTATGTACTGTATCTGTGCATGCGGTTTTCTAAGCTAAACCAAATATGTTATGATCTCTGGCTCAACGTTTTTGACTTAAGGCAGGCCAGAAAGAAATATATTGAAACAATTAGGAGCCTGAAATTTCTGTGGAACCTCTCCCGTTCCATTTATACATCTAGAATCAAAGGCGCTAGACTAGTCACAGTGTAGTCGTTTGTGCTGAAGGAAGATTGTTGGAATTTAATCTTTCGGTCCCATAATAGCTTTGTAGTAATTCAGTCTCATGATCTCATACACACAAGGGGGAACATTGCTCCTGGCCCAGAGGGGGAATCAGCTCCTACATGCTCTCCGCTTCATCACTCACAGACTCACTTTCTTTTTGAAATGTTTTGCCAAGATTTAGTCATATCACAGAAACCGAGGCAGACTCACGGTGTGAGCACTGTGTCTTTCAGATGCGAGGTCAAACCTAACTGTTAGGTAGACATAAAAGAGATTCCGTGGCATTATTTCGAAGAAGAGTGGGGGAGTTCTCCCTGGTCTCCTGGCCCAATATTTATCCCTCAATCAACATCACGAAAACAAATTATCTGGTCATTATCACACTGCAGTTTGCTGTGCGCAAATGGACTGCCGAGTTTCCCCACATTACAACAGCGACCATGCTTCAAAAGTACTTCATTGGCTGTAAAGCTCTTTGGGACGTCCGGAGGACATGAAAGGTGCTATAGAAATGCAAGTCTTTCTTCGAATTAGTGACGCGGGATCTTTTACGTCTACCCACGAGGGCAGGCGGGGCCTCGGTTTAACGTCTCATCTGTTAGTTGGCACCTCCCACAGTCCAGCGCTCCCTCAGCTTAGATTTTGGGCCCAAGTCTGTGGAGCGAGACTTGAACCTACAACCTTCTAACTCAGGGGCGAGAGTGTTTCATACTGAGCCATGACTGGACCAGTTGTCATGTTTTGCTCTGATGTATTTTTTCTCTCTCTCTCTTTCCCATGGCAGCTGGTAATTATCCCGCCATTCACACCCCTATCTAAACTAATCTTTTCCTAACTTCTGCCATTACCATCTCAAGTCGTCCCATCGTCCCTTTTGTCTCTCTAATCTCTCCTGTCTTCCACCCTAACACAGACCTTCCCTTTTGTTTTTTCCTCCCCTCCCCCTTTCAATGTTCCTTACCAATCTGTTCATTTCTAAACATTCGCCAGTTCGGACAAAGGGTCATCGGCCTGAAATGTTAACTCTGTTTCTCTCCACAGATGCTGCCTGACCCGCTGAGATTTCCAGCATTTCCTGTTTTTAGTTTAGATTCCAGCACCCGCAGTATTTTGACTTTGTCCTATTTCTCTGCTCAGCTAAGCTATAAACATCTTCACTTCAAAGAAAATGAATTCTAGTCAATGAAACTTCTAAATTCTTCTGAAATCCAATGGAACAATTTAACTTATTGTTTGCGTGCATGTGCCTCATAGACCCTCCCTGACTCTGAAGTTTACAAAACAGCTCCGATAAATAGAAAGAGTCACATTTCATTAATGCCTTCTGGCTCAGAACATTGCCTGTCTGAAAGAGTGAGTGCCTTGAAGCACATCTACCAGTGGTGATTTATTGAGACCAGTGTGGTCAGCACACCCGGCAAGCTACGCAGTGAGTTTAACATTCACACCTGCCCATTTCCCAGTTACAGCTCGCTAATGTGACAAACAGTCTGTGATGAATGGGACATTTCATAACGTTTCGGATTATACGAAGTCTTCCCATTTCTTAGAACTCTCTCAGATCTAAGTCACGCCTGAAAAATTCAGCTTGCTGCCAAAAAGCATTCTGGCTGTACCAACAACAGTACCAGGAGATCCTCAGAGACAAAGGGGGTGGTTTTAACAGATCGGGAGCGATGCTGGCTTTACACGCTGTCCGATTTTGCTCTACAGGTACAGCATCTTAAATCCGGCTGTCCAAAAATCGGAATTGTCCGAAAACCAGACATATTTGAGAAAATCCCATTTGATATTCAGGGGCTGAAATTGGTCAAAACCGATGGGTTGCCCATTTCTCGGCGGTATGTCGGTGCATAGCGCTAAGCACCGCCAGGGCGGTGTGCGCGCGATTTTCATTACTTTTTTCGCAGCGTTATGCCGAGCGGTGTGCAGGCAGCGAGTCCTTTTCACTCGGGAATCTTCGGCTCCCGAGCTGTGCGCACGCGTATGCCGCTGCAAAGCTCCACCCCACCCCACCCCCACCTCTCCCCCACCCAGAGAGGCACCGACGAGCATCCACAGAGACTGCAGGCCCGAGATCGCTGTGTGGGGGGGGAGAAAGAGAGCGCTGTGGGGGGGGGGTGGGGGGGGAGAAAGAGAGCGCTGTGGGGGGGGGGAAAAAGAGCGCTGTGGGACAGCCCGAGCGCGTTGTGGTGGTGGTGGTGGGGATGGCGGGGGAGGAGAGCGGGGGAGGAGAGCGCTGCGGGGGGGTGAAACGAGGGCTGTGGGACGGCCCAAGCGCGCTGTGGTGGGGGGGGTGGAAATGAGGGGGGGGGGAGAAAGAGCGCTGTGGGGCAGCTCGGGAGCGCCTTGGGGGTATGTACACTACTCCTTTGTACAAAATAGCACTTATTTACTTGTACTTTTAAATCAGGTTACGTTTTTTTTCTTCAGATTTTTTTTCCAATTTATATATATTTATATATAGCGGCGAACTTAATGGGACGGGGGGGGTGGGAAGAGATAGGTGCAGGGAGGGATCGCTGCTCTGGGGGCGGGGGGTGCGGAGACAGAGACAGAGACTGCGGGGTGGGAGAGACTGAAGGGTGAAAGGCAACATTTTTATTTTACGGCTAAAGTTGCATACCGCCAACTAGGGATCGACTTAAAACCACCTTTTCCAGGGTGGTCTGCAGGGTCGGTGGGTATGTCAGTGGTAAGGTGGCAATTTTGGGCGGTATGTCAGCGGTGGGCAGTAGTTCGCTGATGAATTTTCCACCGGGCGGTATGTAGGTATTTTTTGCTGAATTTTGCGATTTTGGGCGTTATGTCGACCAATTTTGGGCCCTCGGTAAAATAAAATCCGTAATTAATTGTCCAAAAACCGGCGGGCCCGGCTAGTTATCGGCTTCACCGCAATGCTTTAAATGACGTGCGATCGGTCCAAGCCAGCAGCCCTCAACAAACAAGCTCTCATATGATCAGTAATAATTTGTAATAAATAGTTCATTTACTTTAAATGCATATTATTTGATCCTTACATTTACCTTATAATAATAGACTTCATTCTACTTCATGTATTCCTCTTTTCTCTTATCCATTCAAATAAGCCTAAGCTCGGCTACTGATTTTATTGATTTTCTTGTCCGAAATCCGGAAAAATCCAAAAACCGGTCTGGTCTCGGTCCCGAGGTTGCTGGATTTGAGACGTTGCAGCTGTACATTGAATCAAGGTCGAGTAATATCGGGTGGGATGTAAAACCGACGTTCCACCCGATCCCATGGGTTTCCCGCGCGGTGATTTAGGTTCAAATTACTGCCTGCTCCCATCCCCAAAGTGACCGTTTGCATGGTGTCCGAGCACAAATGCCTTAAAGGTAACCTCGTTTATCGGCCTGCTTTGTTCTGTGGAGGCTTCTTTGAGAAAGAAAGACTTGCATTTCTATAGCGCCTTTCACGATCACCGGACGTCTCAAAAAGCGCTTTACAGCCAATGAAGCACTGCTGCAGCCAATTTGCGCACAGCAAGCTCCCACAAACAGCAATGTGATAATGACCAGACAAACTGTTTTTAGTGATGCTGATTGAGGGATAAATATTGGCCAGGACACTGGCGATAACTCCCCTGCTCTTCTTGGAAATAGTGCCGTGGGATCTTTTACATCCACCCGAGGGAACAGACGGGGCCTCGGTTTAACGTTTCATCTGAAAGACGGCACCTCTGACAGTGTAGCGCCCCCTTGTACTACCCACATATATTACAGCAGTGGAGGGCAATGAACTAAAGTCCTTCAGGAGATGAACAGAGAGAAGGGCAGCCAGGAATCATGGAACCAGGCTGCTTCAGCAGGTGAGGAGTGAGAGGGCAACTAGGACCCGTGGAATTTTAACCCTTCAGAACATAAGAAATAGGCGCTGGAGTAGGCCATTTGTCCCTTCGAGCCTGCTCCACCACGCAACAAGACCATGTCTGTCTGAGTTTTTACCTCAACTCCACCTTTCTGCACTATCCCCATTTCCCTAAATTCCCCAAAATTTATTGACGTCTGTCTTGAATATACTCAACGACTGAGCAGCCACTGCTCTCTGGGGTAGAAGATGAAGAGAGAGAGAGAGGAGACAACCAGGACCCATGGAACGACAGCCCTTCAGAAGATGAGGAGAGAGAGAGAGAGAGAGAGGGCAACCATCACACATTGAACCAGACCCCTAAGGCAGAGGTGGAGAGAGAGGGGAAAACTGTCAATAAAGATGGAGAGAAAAGGTCACGAGAGACTTACTTGTCTTCCAGTTTGAAGATGCAGTTCTCGATGGGCACCACCCCTGTCACTGGGTCCTGGAACGTGGTAGTTCTTTCATTGTGGCTGAAAAACAAGAGTATAGATTGAGGACCAAGGCACCATTTATTCTAAAGATTCAGGGACCGAAATTATCCCCCTCCTTAAGGTCCATTACTGCCTCCAAGAGGCCGAAATGGGGGCGGTCAGGCCTTTCCGGCCGGGGGCAGGTGGATGGGCTGGCCCATCAGAAATTGCTCTGGGCCGGGAGCGGCAGAAACGGGTTCCCGCTCTATCGGGCACGCGCCGACACCTTTTTGCCCCACGGGAGCAGAGCTACCGCCGCTCGGTGGCCCCAATAGCTTTTTCCCGGTGGAAGCTGCCAGTGGCTGGGCGTAGTGTCCGCCCTTAAAGGGGAAGGCGCGCCGCCCCGACCGCCATTTTATTTTAATAGTCGGCCGACTCTGAAGCTCCCCCTGGTGGCCCAGTGGGCGCCACTAAAGTGGCTGCAGAGCTCGCAGCGACCCCTCCCCTTTAACTGAAGGGGCGGCTCGTTGCTATGTATCAGCATAACGCGGTATGTCCATGTTGCACTGACATCATCACCTTCGCGCTAACGTGCTCTCAATGACACAGCCTCCACAGCTCTCTGGGGCAGAGAATTCCATAGACTTACAATCCTCAGAAAATAAATTTTTCCTCATCTCAGTTTTAGATGGGTGGCCCCTTATTCTAAGACTATGTCCCCTAGTTTTAGTTTCCCCTATGAGTGGAAATATCTCTCTGCATCCACCTTGTCGAGCCCCCTCATTATCTTATAAGTTTCAATAAGATCACCTCTCATTCTTCTGAACACCAATGTGTATAGGCCCAACCTACCTTCATAAGTCAACCCCCTCATCTCCGGAATCAACCGAGTGAACCTTCTCTGAACAGCCTCCAATGCAAGTATATCCTTCCTTAAATACAGAGACCAAAACTGTACGCAGTACTCCAGGTGTGGCCTCACCAATACCCTGTACAGTTGTAGCAGGACTTCTCTCTGCTTTTATACTCGATCCCCCTTGCAATAAAGGCCAACATTCCATTTGCCTTCCTGATTACTTGCTGTATGTAATGAATGTAATGACTCAAAAGACTAGTTACTGTAAACTGCCTCGGGTGTAAATGTGATCCAACTTTATTCGCCCCCAAAGTAACCCGCGTGACAAGCTAGCCGCGCTTATATACGTGTACAGCCCGAAAACCTCCAACAGTGGCGCCCCCTGGTGTCTGGTGACCCCAAGCATAAATACATAACACTGTACCTGCATACTAACTTTTTGTGTTTCATGTACAAGGACCCCCAGGTCCCTCTGTACTGCAGCACTCTGCAATTTTTCTCCATTTAAATTATAATTTGTTTTTCTATTATTTCTGCCAAAGTGGATAACCTCACATTTTCCCACATTGTACTATAACTTGGAACGCCACACAATCCCTTCCAATTTTGGGACCTTGAGGCCCTTCGTGGGCTGAAGTTAAAAGAAGGTAGAGTATCTTTGTTGCTTCAGCTCCTGAAGGAACCAAGAGCTTTGATCCCCTCTGGGAAGGGTTAAGCTTTGCGCCAATCCTGAAGGAGTATCCCGGGGCCTCCAGAAATGGAGGGTGTGGAATTTGGTACTGTGCCCAACAGCCACGAGGCGGGACTTCCTGTGCCAGGCACGGATGTCCTGAGCTGCGGCCTATATTAGGCGCTCCACTTCGTCTCGGAGGCGGGAGCGGGGCGTAAAACCACGAGTGCCGGGCCGAACGATCGCGGGCAAGAAAGGTACGTTTTTTGTTTAAATCGGTGAGAATCATCGCCCCGGTAGCGACCGGCTGCTTGATGCACGCCTCCCACAGCCCTCGGTGCTTTCGCCCGGCACTGCTGCGGGGGGGGGGGGGGTGGGGGGGGCGGAAGACAATTTCAGGTCCGGGGAGCTAACGAGGCGCTACGCACGGCGATTACGTCACGATCTCCGGGCGCAGGAAATCGGGGCGCAATGCCGTATCGCCGCCGCCGCCGCCGAACTCCCGCCAATATGGCGGGAGTCGATGTCAGCGCCGTGCCCGGTCGCAAAGCCAATTTCACCCCGGGCGCTAACGGAAGGCCCAAAGGCACCCAATTTCTCCCCCAAAGACGGTCCTTAAATATTGTCAGGCATCATTTCTGGTGCCAAGGAGGAGGATCTAAACGACATCGTGAACAAGGTGGTGACGGCAGTGTCCAACACTCAGGCTCAGCAACCTGTTAAACATCAGCCTTGTTTTGTTCCATCTGAGCTTCAAAATAGAATCCTTTTGCTGCATGCCCAAAGCTTAAAGTCACGAAAAACAGCGTTACAACGACGATTGTGGCAAAAGGCGCTGAATGAGCGATGTGCATACATGAAAATAAATCCTGATGCAAGGGTCACTTCTCTTGAACCGAGGAATATTTTCGCCGCCACATCAAAAAAAAAAAAATTTGCATTCCTAAAATTCTATCTCAGAGCATCCAGCGACTGAAAGGATCTGCGCGGTTGTTATAGACGGGGAACAATTTCCCCACATCCAGTCTCGGTGAGTAAACAGCTGGATTGAGTGGCACGGTGTCATCCCTTTGCCAGTGCAATCCTCACCATTGGCCACCTGCCTCACTCGTTCCGCAAACATCTCCTCAATACTCACTTGCTGCTGGAACGCTGATAGCAATCAGCAACCACCAGCATGCGAGGCATCAAAGCTACTTTCATGAATAAAACAATTGTCGTCGGGTTACCCAGGCCCTTGGCTGGCCCGATTATTTTGTTACTGTGCGTCTCGGATTTCAATCGGCAGGCGAGGAGTCAAAGGCCTGCCCTCACTATCTCACACCACAGCCTGTCTTCTCACTCCCTCACCACCCGCGCTAAGCAACAGCAACTTGCATTTATATAGCGCCTCTGACGTCCCAAGGTACTTCGCAGGAGTACGATGAGATTTTAAAAATTGACACCGAGCCACATAGGGAGAAATTAGGGCAGATGACCAAAAGCTTGGTCAAAGGGAACATAAAAACAAAAGAATTGGGAGCAGGAGTAGGCTATTTTGGCCCCTTGAGCCTGCTCCGCCATTCAATGATCTGATCTTGGCCTCAAATTCCCTGCCTGTTCCCCATAACCCTTGACTCCCTTATCGCTCAGGTAGGTAACAGTAGGTAAAACAGAGGTGGGTTTTAAGCAACGTCTTGAAGGAGGAGAGAGAGGAAGAGAAGTTTAGGCAGGGAATTCCAGAGCTTGGGGCCTAGGCAGCTGAAGGCACGGCCACCAAAATCCCAGAACTGTTTAACGTGGGAGTGTTTCATTTAATAGAATCATAGCATAGTACAGCGCAGAAGGAGGCCATTCGGCCCATCAAGTCTGCGCCGGCTCTTTCAAAGAGCAATCCAGTTAGTCCCACTCCCCCCGCTCTTTCCCCATACCCCTGAAATGTGTCCTCCTTCAACTATGAATCCAATTCCCTGCAGAAGGATATGATTGAGTCTGCCTCCACCACCCTATCAGGCAGTGCGTTCCAGATCCGAACCACTCGCTGCGTAAAACGGTTTCTCCTCACGTCACCTCTGGTTCTTTAGCCAGTCATCTTAAATCTGTGCCCTCTGGTTTCCCCAAAATTTTCTTTCCAATTTCTCGCCTTTCCCCTGAAGATGTTGACTCTTGATGAGACGCAGCTCCAGGGCCTGTCACAGGCCTCTGTAGCGGATCTACCCTGAATGGTATTCTTCATTTATGGCAGCCTTGCGTGATAAGTGGCTGTAGAGCACAATCCAGCTGTATCCAACACGCAAGAGGACTCCAATTGCTAAATGCAATCCTGTCCTAAAAACGTGCCCCTTTCCAGCAGGCATCACTGGATATAGGAACAAAGGAATAGGAGGCCATTCAGCCCCTCGAGCCTGTTCCACCATTCAATGAGATCATGGCTGATCTGCAACCTACTTCCATAGACCTGCCTTTGGCCCATATCCCTTAACACCTTTGGGTGTCAGCTGTGGCTCAGTAGGTAGCACCCTCGCCTTTGAGTCAGGCGGTTGTAGGTTCAAGTCCCATTCCAGGCACTTAAATCTGGCTGACACTCGCAGTGCAGTGCTGAGGGAGCCCTGCACTGTTGGAGGTGCCGTCTTTCAGATGAGACATTAAGCCGAGGCCCCGTCTGCTCTCTCAGGTGGATGTAAAAATCCCACGGCACTATTTTGAAGTAGTGCAGGGGAGTTATCCCCGGTGTCCTGGCCAATATTTATCCCTCAATCAACATCACTAAAAACAGTTTGTCTGGTTATTATCACATTGCTGTTTGTGGGAGCTTGCTGTGCGCAAATTGTCTGCCACATTACAACAGTGACTGCACTTCACAAAGTACTTCATTGGCTGTAAAGAGCTTTGAGACATCTAGTGGTTGTGAAAGGTGCTCTATAAATGCAAGTCTTATAAAACAAAAAGCCATGGAACTCTGGTTGAATTTTCCCCTTCCTCAGCTCATGGTCAGTTGTAGCATCTCAACTACTGCCACAGCTGAGATCATCTGTATGGCCCGGGAATCAGACCTGGGGTCTTGCGGTCTTTAGAGATTTGAAATAAGCCAGGCCATTGGTGGAGCTTGAAAATTAAGGGCATAGATTCATGGAATATACAGCACAGAAGGCCATTCAGCCCATCGTACCTGTGCCAGCTCTTTAAAAGAACTGTCCAATTAATCCCACACCCGCCTGCCCTTTCCCCATAGCCCTGTAAATGTTCCCCTTTGAAGTATTTATCCAATTCCCTTTTGAAAGCTTCTATTGAATCTGCTTCCACCACCCTTTCAGGCAGCGCATTCCAGATCCTAACATTTTAAAAAAATCTCTCATGAGAACATAAGAAATAGGAGTAGGAATAGGCCATTTGGCCCCTCGAGCCTGCTCCACCATTCAATGAGATCATGGCTGATCTGATCTTGGGCTCAGCTCCACTTCCCCGCCCGCTCCCCATAACCCTTGACTCCCTTATCATTCAAAAATCTGTCTATCTCCACCTTAACTATATTCAATGACCCAGCCTCCACAGCTCCCTGGGGCAGAGAATTCCAAAGACTAACGGCCCTCTGAGGGAAGAAATTCCTCATCTCCATTTTAAATGGGTGACCCCTTATTCTGAAACTATGCCCCCGAGTTCTAGATTCCCCCGTGAGGGGAAACATCTTCTCTAAATCTACCCTGTCAAGCCCCCTCAGAATCTTAGCTGTAGTATGCAGGTGCAGCAAGTGATTAGGAAGACCAATGATATCTTGGCCTTTATTGCAAAGGGGATGGTGTATAAAAACAGGGAAGTCTTGCTACAGTTATACAGGGTTTGGGCGAGGCCACACCTGGAATACTGCGTGTAGTTTTGGATTCCATATTTACGAAAGGATATACTTGCTTTGGAGGCAGTTCAGAGAAGGTTCACTAGGTTGATTCCAGGGATGAGGGGGTTGACTTATGAGAAAAGGTTGAGTAGGTTGGGCCTCTTCTCACTGGAGTTCAGAAGAATGAGAGGTGATCTTATCGAAACGTATAAGATTATGAGGGGGCTTGACAAGATGGATTCAGAGAGGATGATTCCACTGATGGGGGAGAACTAGAACTAGAGGGCATGATCTTAGAATAAGGGACCACCCAGTTAAAACAGAGATGAGAAATTTCTTCTCTGAGGGTGGTAAATCTTTCTTCTCTCAGATGGTGGAATTCACTGCCTCAGAGAGCTGTGGAAGCTGGGACATTGAATAAGTTTAAGACAGAAATAGACAGTTTCTTAAACGATAAAGGCAATAAGGGGTTATTGGATGCGGGCAGGGAAGTGGAGCTGAGTCCATGATCGGATCAGCCATGATCTTATTGAATGGTGGGACAGGCTCGAGGGGTCATATGGGCCTACTCCTGTTCCTATTTCTTATGTTCTTATACGTTTCAATAAGATCACCTCTCATTCTTCTAAACTCCAATGAGTATAGGCCCAACCTGTTCAATCTTTCTTCAGAAGACAACCCCTTCATCTCAGGAATCAATCTCATGAACCCAAATACCTTAATACAACATAATTTTTAAAAAGCACAAGTCTGGTGTGAGTGGAACCCCCAAGTCTATTCCAGTTGCATACACTGCGTTATTGAGATGAGGATCCACTTTCTTCTACCGTGATGCACCAAAGCTGATGACTTCGAGTTAGCTTTGATCCGTGGCCAACAGATTTGCAACACAGGAGACAACACTCGAAGGGTTCATAGAAACATAGAAATTTACAGCGCAGAAGGAGGCCATTTCGGTCCATCGTGTCCGCGCCGGCCGACAAATAGCCGCACGGCCCTCGGTCAGCAGCCCTGAAGGTTACATATAAACCTATGAACAATGAACAATGGCGGAAAGGTCAACCAGTCCACCCCACACAACTGCGACATCCCGTACACTGAAACATTCTACACTCCATCCCAACCGGAGCCATGTGATCTCCTGGGAGGGGCAAAAATCCAGGCCAATTTAGGGAAAAGAAATCTGGGGAAAGTTCTCTCCGACCCATCAAGGCGATCAAAACTAGTCCAGGAGATCACCCTGGCCGTACTTATTTTCAAATGTCTCTGCATTTCGAAGAGCATCTCCTCTCTCTTGTGCTCTGTTCTCTCCCTCGGTTCTGTTTCTGTAAAACCCTCTGGTGTATTCATTGTTTTGAGAACAGACTAGATCAGCATATTAGCTACAAGCAAAATATAACCAGTGGAATCCAACCACTAAACGTTAGGTAATCTTGGATGAGGTCATCAAACACCATCATTCCAGCCTAATGATCAAGAACATGGTTTGTGATGTAATAGTCTCGCCTTCCCAGCTCCCGTGTCTCTCTTTGGTCTCACATGAAAGCAACGCCAATCTCAAGCGGAGGTCTTCGCGTATCCAAAACTATATATATATAGAAAAACGAAGGTGTCAGCCGTGCCTTGGTTGGTCGCACTCTTGCCTCTGAGTCAGAAGGTTGTGGGTTCAAAACCCACTCCAGAGATTTAAGCACATAATCCAGGCCGACACTTCAGTACAGTGCTGAAGGAGTGCTGCACTGCCGGAGCTGCCAGCTTTCAAACGAGGTGTTAAACTGAAGCACCGTCTGCCCTCTCCAGTAGATGTAAAAGATCCCACGGCACCATTCGAAGAGGAGCGGGGGCGTTCTTCCCAGTGTCCTGGCCACTAATTATCCCTCAACCAACATCGCAAAACACAGATTATTTGGTCATTTATCACATTGCTGTTTGTGGGAGCTTGCTGTGCGTAAAATTGGTTGCTGCGTTTCCTACATTACAACAGTGACTACTCTTTAAAAAAATTACTAATTTGCTGTAAAGCATTATGGGATGTTCCAAGCTCGAGAGGGTGCTATATAAACGCACGTCTTTCTTTCTTTAAATGTATTTAGTATATTTTTTATTCATCAGGAGCTGTATGTTGTCAGTGTCGGTACAGAAGAAGGAACACCACAATACATAAGTCTATTTGTCTCAACGGCCCTGGCCAATATTTACCCTTCAACCAACATCACTAAAAAACAGATTATCTGGTCATTATATCATTACTGGGATCTTGCTGTGTGCAACTCTTCTCCACAATCTACTCCACAAAAGCTGCTCTTCTTCAGAATAGTACAATGGGATATTTTACGTTCACCTGAGAGGATTTAACATCTCATTTGAAAGACGGCACCTCCGACAGAGGAGCACTCCCTCAGTGCTGCACCGGGAGTGTCAGCCTGGATTTTGTGCTCAAGTCTCTGGAGTAGGACTTGATCCCATGACCTTCTGACTCAGAGGCGAGATTGCGAGCCTTGAGTCATGGTCGTCGCCCATCATGGACAAAGATTTCAGATGAGGCATAAATAATCTGCTACAGACAATAACCTATTTGAAGTTAATCTAGCCGTGTTGGTATCAGATCAATACCAACACCTGGGAATGTTTGAGATTCTATCATCAAGGCAGCAATGTCTAACTCCTTATATTGGGCCTCCCGTTGATCGCAGGAGCCAGTAAAGGGAACAGCGCACTTCCATTTGCACCAAGAAACGCAGATAGTCCAGCTTCCATAGTGATTCTCATTCTCAAGAGCAAGGACGAGAGGAATGGAGGGAAAGATAGGACTACCATAGAGGAAGTGGAATGGGTAATGTGGAGAGCTTGGGGAAATCTCAGAGGCACAGAGAGTGAGCAAGACATCAGCCATGCACAGAAGGACAATGACGAAAGGATCAGCTATAGCTCAATTAAAACCAAGTCTCTGTCAGCCGTGGCTCAGTGGGCAGCACCCTCGCTTCGGAGTCAAAAGGTTGTGGGTTCAAGTCCCACTCCAGAGATTTGAGCGCACTGACACTCCCAGTGAAGTGCTGAGGGAGCGCTGCACTGTCGGAGGTGCCGTCTTTCAGATGAGATGTTAAACCGAGGTCCTGTCTGCCCTCTCAGGTGGATGTAAAAGATCCCATGGCGCAATTTTGAAGAAGAGCAGGGGAGTTCCCTCTGGTTACCTGGCCAATGTTTATCTCTCAATCAACATAACAAAAATGGTCATTATCACATTGCTGTTTGTGGGAGCTTGCTGTGCGCACGTTGGTTGTCGCGTTTCCCACATTACAACAGCGTCTGCACCTCCAAAAAGTACTTATTTGGCTATAAAGCACTTTGGGACATCCGGTGGTCGTGAAAGACGCTATATAAATGTAAGTGTTTCTCTGGGGTGCCTCTCCCCCAGACGCCAATCACGTCTGCCATCTGTAAAGGGCAGGTTCTAAACTAGGCAGATCGGCAAACATAGAAACATAGAAAATAGGTGCAGGAGTAGGCCATTCGTCCCTTCGAGCCTGCACCGCCATTCAATAAGATCATGGCTGATCATTCAACTCAGTACCCCTTTCCTGCTTTCTCTCCATACCCCTTGATCCCTTTAGCCGTAAGGGCCACATCTAACTCCCTCTTTAATATATCCAATGAACTGCATCAACAACTCTCTGCGGTAGGGAATTCCACAGGTTAACAACTCTCTGAGTGAAGATGTTTCTCCTCATCTCGGTCCTAAATGGCTTACCCCGTATCCTTAGACTATGTCCCCTGGTTCTGGACTTCCCCAACATCGGAAAATTTTTTCCTGCATCTAATCTGTCCACTCCAGTCAGAATTTTATATGTTTTCATGAGATCCCCTCTCATCCTTCTAAACTCCAGTGAATAAAGACCCAGTCGATCCAGTCTCTCCCCATATGTCAGTCCAGCCATCCTGGGAATCAGCCTGGTGAACCTTCCCTTTACTCCCTCAATAGCAAGAACATCCTTCCTCAGATTAGGAGACCAAAACTGAACACAATATTCCACGTGAGGCCTCACCAAGGCCCTGTACAACTGCAGTAAGACCTCCCTGCTCCAATAATCAAATCCCCTAGCAATGAAGCCAACATGCCATTTTCACCGCCTACTGTACCTGCATGCCAACTTTCAATGACTGATGTACCATGACACCCAGTTCTCATTGCACCTCCCCTTTTCCTAATCTGCCGCCATTCAGATAATATTCTGCCTTCGTGGTTTTGCCCCCAAAGTGGATAACCTCACATTTATCCACATTATACTGCATCTGCCATGCATTTGTCCATTCACCTAACCTGTCCAAGTCACTCTGCAGCCTCTTAGCATCCTCCTCACAGTTCACACCGCCAATCAGTTTAGTGTCATCTGCAAACTTGGAGATATTACACTCAATTACTTTATCCAAATCAGTAATGTATATCGTAAATAGCTGGGGTCCCAGCACTGAGCCCTGCGGCACCCCACTATTCACTGCCTGCCATTCTGAAAAGGACCCATTTATTCCGACTCTCTGTTTCCCGTCTGCCAACCAGTTCTCTATCCACATCAATACATTACCCCCAATACCATGTGCTTTAATTTTGCACACCAATCTCTTGTGTGGAACCTTGTCAAAAGTCTTTTGAAAGTCCAAATACACCACATCCACTGGTTCTCCCTTGTCCACTCTACTAGTTACAATCTCAAAAAATTCTAGAAGATTTGTCAAGCTAAATTTCCCTTTCATAAATCCATGCTGACTTGGACCGATCCTGTCACTGCTTTCCAAATGCGCTGCTATTTCATCTTTAATAATTGATTCCAACATTTTCCCCACTACTGATGTCAGGCTAACCGGTCTATAATTACCCGTTTTCTCTCTCCCTCCTTTTTTAAAAAGTGGTGTTACATCAGCTACCCTCCAGTCCATAAGAACTGATCCAAAGTCAATAGACTGTTGAAGAATGATCACCAATGCATCCACTATTTCTATGGCCACTTCCTTAAGTACTCTGGGATGCAGACCATCAGGCTCCGGGGATTTATCGGCCTTCAATCCCATCAATTTCCCTAACACAATTTCCCGCCTAATAAGGATATCCTTCAGTTCCTCCTTCTCATTAGACCCTCTGTCCCCTAGTACTTCCGGAAGGTTATTTGTGTCTTCCTTCGTGAAGACAGAACCAAAGTATTTGTTCACTTGGTCTGCCATTTCTTTGTTCCCCATTATAAATTCACCTGAATCTGACTGCAAGGGACCGACGTTTGTCTTCACTAATCTTTTTCTCTTCACATATCTATAGAAGCTTTTGCAGTCAATTTTTATGTTCCCGACAAGCTTCCTCTCAAACTCTATTTCCCCCTCCTAATTAAACCCTTTGTCCTCCTCTGCTGAATTCTAAATTTCTCCCAGTCTTCAGGTTTGCTGCTTTTTCTGGTCAATTTATATGCCTCTTAATTGGATTTAACACTATCCTTAATTTCCCTTGTTAGCCACGGTTGAGCCACCTTCTCCGTTTCATTTTTACTCCAGACAGGGATGTATAATTGTTGAAGTTCATCCATGTGATCTTTAAATGTTTGCCATTGCCTATCCACTGTCAACCCTTTAAGTATCATTTGCCAGTCTATTCTAGCCAATTCACGTCCCATACCATCGAAGTTACCTTTCCTTAAGTTCAGGACCCTAGTCTCTGAATTAACTGTATCACTCTCCCATAAAGAATTCTACCATATTATGGTCACTCTTCCCCAAGGGGCCTCGCACAACAAGATTGCTAATTAGTCCTTTCTCATCACACAGTCTAGGATGGCCAGCCCTCTAGTTGGTTCCGCGACATATTGGTCTAGAAAACCATCCCCAGGAAATCCTCCTCCGCCATATTGCTACCAGTTTGGTTAGGCGAATCAATATGTAGATTAAAAGCGCTCCTGATAACTGCTGTATCTTTATTGCACGCATCCCTAATTTCTTGTTTGATGCTGTTCCCATCCTCATTACTACTGTTTGGTGGTCTGTACACAACTCCCACTAGCGTTTTCTGCCCTTTGTTATTCCGCAGCTCCACCCATACAGATTCCACATCATCCAAGCTAATGTCCTTCCTTACTATTGCGTTAATTTCCTCTTTAACCAGCAATGCCACCCCACCTCCTTCTCCTTTCTGTCTATCCTTCCTGAATGTTGAATACCCCTGGATGTTGAGTTCCCAGCCTTGGTCACCCTGATGCCAATTATATCATATTCATTAATTGCTGCCTGTGGAGTGACATGTATGAACCTGTGTTTGTATTAACAACACTGCTGCCCTTGGGTTCCAGTGAACTGTCATGGGTGTGGCTGTTTTACAATGATCCCACCCATCATCATAGGCGGTCCTTCGAAACGAGGATGACTTGCTTCCATGCCAAAAAAGGATGAGTTCACAGGTGCTTCAATGAAGGACCTAATATTCCAGATCCCGAACTACATCTTGAAGGGTGGAAGATGCCTGTGTGTGGATTTTTTTAACGTGCGGTGACCATTGCACACCAGCCACCGCACGGGCTTGACAGAGCTAGGTCTTGGTCTAGTGGCAAGGATTATCCAAGATGACTGGAGACCAGCTCTACTGCACGGGCCTAGTGCGCACACTTATCGCAGTGTGGGCTGGCCCGTGCTGCCCCTGGGCCCCGATCATATCCCTCCACAATCTCTCGCCGCTCCTGCTGTATCTTCCCATGCCCCAATCACCGACCTGGACGATGATGACATCACTCTTGGCTGCCGTCGCCCTCCTGCACCAGCTCGCGCTGCTCCCTGAAATAGTATCCCGGGGCCTCCACGCTGCTCCCCGCTCTTTTTATGGCCCCGACCTGCCGCTGGTGTTCCTTCGCAGGTCGGGGCCCTCCACATCCACATGATAGGTGATTAACACCGAGCAGCAAAATTAATAGAACATATCCCTCCAAACGTGGAATGCTGGAAATCTCAGTGGGTCAGGCAGCATCTGTGGAAGCAGAGTTAACGTTTCGGGTCGATGACCCTTCGTCAGAACTGGAGAGTGCGCGGAAAGAACGGATTCTTAACAAGCACTGAAAGGGGGAGGGGAAGAAAGAACAAAAGGGAAGTTCTGTGATTGGGTGGAAGACAGGAGAGATTAGAGACACAAAAGGGATGATGGACCAAATTCAAATGGTAATGCCAGGAGTTAGAAAAACATTAGTCAAGATAGGGTGTGAATGGTGGGATAATGACCGACTGCCATTGGAGACAAGGAGGAAAAAAAAGAAAGAAACAGGCTCTGGGGGAGGGGTTGGGGGCAGGGAAAGGGAGACAAAGTTTGGCAGCGGTTATGCACTGAAATGATGTCGAGTCCAGAAAGCTCTTGGGTTCTGTCTGGTGACATTATTTTGGCGACTGGTCCGTAACTGGTGGTGGTAGTGAGGGAGCGATAGAGGGGATGGGAGTCCGAGATGATGAGTTAAGGCCAGCAGAAAGGAAGCCCTTCACATACCATGGCAGTGCATTAGCTCAAGTCTCATTTTTCATGTAGCACATCGATACCAATAGGTGACAACAATAAGGATTACAGAAGCCTACAGTCATGTTTCAACAAAGTCAGATTTACAAAGCCCTGATTTTACTCCATGCCAAGATGAGAATTACTGTGAGTTGACACCCATGTTGTAAATACTTGTATCGTCGGGTCATAGATTTCTGTTCTCATCACTCACAGCAAAACAATTTCCTTCAATTGTTTAAAGTATCAAACACAACAGGTTGTATCAAGTCTGGGAATCACTTCTTCACCACATTAGTGCGCCCGGTGCCAGTATGTGAGAAAGTGAAAGGAATTTTGGAAACAGGCCACGATGTACCCTTTAGGTGTTCTCCACCCTGTGCAACACGGTCAGACAAAGGGGAAGCGCACTTGAAAACATCAGCTAACTGCTCGCCAGTGCACCATGGGGGGACTGTCTGCCAGCAACACCATCGTCATCACAGGCAGTCCCTTGAAATCGAGGAAGACTTGCTCCCACTCTCAAAGTGAGTTCTCAGGTGACTGGACAGTCCAATACGGGAATTACAGTCTCTGTCACAGGTGGGACAGACAGTGGTCGAAGGAAAGGGTGGGTGGGGAGTCTGGTTTGCCGCACACTCCATCAATATCAACCCAGATGCCCAATCCAGTCAGTGTGATGAAACAACAACTTGCATTTATATAGCGCCTTTAATCGCAATAAAACAGCCCAAGGCGCTTCACAGGAGCGTAACTTTTGGTCACCTGTCACAATGTTTCCAACTCTGGCTCGGTGTCAATTTTGGTCTGATTATGCTCGTCTGAACGGTTTATTAAGTTAAAGGCGCGTACAAGATGGGTGTCAACTCAAAGTAATTCTCGACCACAAAGTTGTTGTTATTGCAAGTTCACTCAGCCATCCCTCCTATTTCTAGAAAAAGGCACAGAATTTGACAAAATTTATTGGGAATGAGACCAATGCAAGCTTTGATGGGCTAAATTCAGGCAAACTGGGATTGTTGACATGAAGCCTACTGAACAGCCAGAGGTGTTTCATAGGTCGCATAGGCAACCAGAGTCTTGGCCCTTTGGCTGCTCAGTTTAAAATTATATCAAAAAAACAAACATCACCCAATCATAAAATAGTCACAGGTAATCAGAAAGCTTCATGAAAATGTAACCAAGGGCAAGGTCACTTCGTAACATGATTGCAAGGATACCAACTCAAACAGTGCCCACCAAGAACCAAAGTTTTAAAGTATCAACTCAAGCTATGTGCAACTGTGAGTTCCTAGTTTAGATTACACCTTCAGTGTGTGAGAAGGATAGAGGGAGATAGGGAGGCAGAGAAAGGGAGGGGGAGACAGAAAGAGAGAGAGAGAGAGAGAAAACATATTGTACCCATTCCTCCAGCATTAAAAACCTATACTCTACTTTAATGTTACAGGTGCAGTGGCGAGAATCCGGAACCCTCGGGACTGAGGCTGTTCCAGATTCCGGGTTTTCGATCGTCTTTCTGACGTCACGATTCTAGAAATACCCGAGCCCAAGTTTGGGTTATTCCGGAATGTGGGGGGAGGGGGGGGGGTGGGGGAGCAGTGCTCGCCGAGGAGCTGTTCGGGCGGGCCGGCGAGGAGGTCCCGAGGTAAGGGCAGCGGGGGCGAGGCCCAAGGTCGGGCAGCGGTGGGCCCCCGAGGTCAGCGGGTCTGGATTACGGAACATTTTACGGATTGCGGACGACCCTGCCACCGATCAGTCCAGAGTCCGGAACTCCGGATTTGAGACGCTGCACCTGTACCAAAACTCACAGTAGTCCTGTAGGTAAAACCTTGTATAGTACGAAGCCCAACTGTCCAGAAAGTCCCAAGTTTGATCCCTGAGCTGTGCTGATTTAACTGATATCAACCAGTACAGCCGTTCGGTAACTACAACTGGCCTCAGGCGAGTGAGGGGGGGGGGGGGGGAAAAGAGGGGTATTACTCAGGTTTCCATTCTGCTTACTATACAGTAGCAGGCTGGACTTGGCTGGGATGCATTCTACATTGTTGAAAGTCAATGTCTAGGCTTACACAGAGAGAACTGTCACTTGATTAAGGTAGTGCTGGTCGCCCGTGGAACTGTATCCAAGCAAACGTCAGCGCGTTCAAAAGAAGAGGCAACGTTGGCATATACAGACACCGTATCATCACCAACATAGTCCGTCCCACTCTCAGAGCCGGTGTCTGTTGGGAGAGACAATGAGTGTTGAGTGTCATGCACATACTCGGCTCAGCACAGGAAACACTTCCATCTGGTACGGTATGTACGACACACCCGAGTGAAATTCATACAGTACACCGTGCTCATTCATATACACCATCTTAGTGTTAACTGCTACTTAGGTATAGTACGCATGGCACGATAGGTAATGGTCCAATCACATTTACCACACATATGTTACCAGGAGCCACATATTGTGTGTGATGGACCAAGTGAGTATCCAGCTGTGCACCTCTTTGTAGCAGCTGCATCTTAATAGTGGGAAGGTATATGAGCATCTGGCAGTGCAGACAGATCAGGACAAGCTGTGTTGGTTAAGCCGAGCTGGATTCTCAAATGGGCACAAGTAGCTGTATAAATGGACACACAAGCCAGCTCCCCACCCCCGCTCCCCCATTAACCACACTGCATTAGTGCCATTTTTGCACAGCTTGAGACTCTCAGCACCCCACACAGATGTAAAGCCAGGACTCGGCCCTGGGATGGGTAGTTTAGCAGAACACTTCATTAGGGAACTAAGGTCGACTTTCTCTCCTCCTCCTCCTCCTCATCATCATCAGTCCCTCGAAATCGAGGAAGACTTGCTTCCACTCTAGAAGTGAGTTCTCAGGTGACTGTACAGTCCAATACAGGAATTACAGTCTCTGTCGCAGGTGGGACAGACAGTGGTTGAAGGAAAGAGTGGGTGGGGCGTCTGGTTTGCCGCACGCTCCTTCCGCTGCCTACGTTTGTTTTCTGCATGTTCTCGGCGACAAGACTCGAGGTGCTCAGCGCCCTCCCGGATGCACTTCCTCCACTTAAGGCGCTTTTTCGCCAGGGACTCCCAGGTGCCGATGGGGATGTTGCACTTTATCAGGGAGGCTTTGAGGGTGTCCTAGAAACGTTTTCTCTGCCCACCTGGGACTCGCTTGCCGTGTAGGAGTTCCGAGTCGAGCGCTTCTTTGGGAGTCTCGTGTCGGGCATGCAGACCGCCCAATGGAGCTGGTCGAGTGTGGTCAGTGCTTCGATGCTGGAGATGTTGGCCTGATCGAGGACACTGATGTTGGTGCATCTGTTCTCCCAGTGGATTTGCAGGATCTTGCGGAGACAGCGCTGGTGGTACTTGAGGTGTCTGCTGTATAGGATCATTTTTGCGCAGCTCGAGATTCTCAGACGCAGATGTAAAGCCAGGACGAGGCCCTGGTACTACCCTGGTACGGGTAGTTTAGCAGAACACTTCATTGGGGGAACTAAGGTCACCTTTCCCTCCTCCTACCTGCACAGTGTGTGTGTATATGTGTGCAGCATCCACATTCACAGAATCTGGCTGATCAAACACGTCAACACAGAGCTACTGAAAGCACGCAGAATTCGCCCACACATTTAACTGTACTGGTCCTGGGGCACTTAGAGAGCGGCATGCGAGCTCACTTCTGCTCCCAAAACACAGACACCCCCTTCCCTCCCTCCCCATACCACCACCCAGAAAAACAACCCTGAGCCTGTCTGAGCTGAACAGTCTATTTGCCGGCTCTATAGCAGCACTGCAATGCAGCATTTACCCTGACAAGAGTACAAACTAGTTAATGAAGCCTTGCACACACACACACACACACACACAGCATTGCACACTGTCCTCGTTACAGAGACCTACCTCTTCTTCCTATCAGCCCTGAACTTCAGCATGATTTCAATGGCAGGCAGCTCCCTGCAAGATCAATGTGCCCTTCCGTACCACGGGCTAGGGGCAAATTTCGGGATCACTCCCCGCACATCCTCATCGCAATTCCACAGCCGGGGACAGGGGAGGACGACAGAGGTTGCATTCTGCCCTCAGACAGAAAGCCTTTGCACCTTTTCTGCAAGGTGAAGTGCAGGAGGCAGAAATTCTTCACGCAGTTTCTCTTCCCCCTTCACCCACCCCCTCCTCCCTTTCTCTCTCTCCAGGGAGGGTCTGAAGGACACAGACAGGTACTGATGGCTTAGCGGGCAGCAACCTCTCTCAGTAATGAAACGCTTTGCCGACCAAGCTATTTCACCGCAACGCGCTTGCCGGCAGGTCTTGTGCTAAGAACCTGTTTTAATCCCCAACACTGATCACAGCACCGACAAGTGTCCTTCAACCTGCACCAATGCATTAATTACTTCGGTGGAATAATTCACCCTTTAAATCCCACACCTCCATCACCTTTCCCCCCCCCCCCCCCCAAAAAAAAAGATTCATCAACAATGAAAGAAAATGCATCAAGCCGCCGGGTTTGTAAGGCTGTTCAAACCATTTTTATTTGCTCAAAAGTCCTGGCTGAGGGTCCCCAGCGCTGGCTGAGAGCACTGCCCCGCCAAGGCTTAGCGATTAAAGGCGACACACCCAGTCTGATATTGAGCCGCAGAGATTAAAGAGGTCCCAGGCTGGATCCCAGCTGGACGCAAAAAAGATCCCACAGCACTATTCCAACTGCAACTTCTATTTATGTAGCGCCTTCTCATGCAGTGAGATGCCCCAAGACACTTCACAGGAGTATTTAAGAGATTTTAAAAAAAAATTTAACGCCCCGCATAAGTAGAAATTAGCGCAGGTGACCGAAAGCTTGCTCGAAGAGGTAGGTTTTAAGGAGCCTCTTGAAGGAGGAAAGAGAGGTAGCAAGGTGGAGAGGTTTAGGGGGGAGGGGAGGGGGAGGGAGTTCCAGAGCTTGGGGCCCAGGCAACAGAAGGAACGCGATGGTTGAACGATTATAATTTCGAAGAAGAGCAGGGGAGTTCTCCCCGATATCCTGGCCAACTTGTATCCCCTTAACCAAACATCACTCGAAACAGATGATCTGGTCATTATCTCATTGCCGTTTGTGGGAGCTTGCTGTGCGCAAATTGGCTGCCGTGTTTCCCGCATTACAACAGTACTTCTTCAAAAGTACTTAATCGGCTGTAGAATGCTTTGGGAGGTCCCGAGGTCGTGAAAGGCGCTATATAAATTTAAGACTCACTTCATTAGCTGATCTCTAGGGGGTGGCACAATTGGCCTAGGGGACCTGGGCTGAGTGGGGAGGGGGTGGGGTGGGATGGGATGGGGCGGGGGGGGGGGGGTGGAATCAGCCATGGGCCCATGGCATGCAAAAGACTTAGATAAGTCAATGTGATTCACTGTATGTGAAGAGCTTGGGAACGCGTTTCAGAGCTGTGACCGAGCACAATCTAAATGTGAATCTTGTCTTCACTGCTGCCCTGGATTGCTGTCCAGTGAGCTTTGCTGGAAAGTGAAGGTGTGTGGCCATTGGGTTTTGAGAGGAGCGGGTTGGGTATTGGGCTAGTTGGAAAGAAGCGGGATATTGGGGTGGTTGGAGAGGAGCGGGTGGGATATTGGGGTGTGCTGCCTCCAACAGTTGAACAGCCTGCCAATTCCCAGTGTCTGGGCTCCTGTGTGAGGGATGGGTGAGGTACTGGTGCTCAAGTCCAGCAGCAGAGGATGATGGGAAAATAAACCCCACATTAACCCACATTTCTAAAATTAAACACAGCAGATGGCTCAGGTAACAGATACTGTACAGAGCAAGGCGCTGCCAGTTCAGCTTTCAGGGATACCAAGAACCGGCTTCAACTTGATGTTTGTGACCCACTCTGAACCCCTTCAATTGCTTGGCGGGATTGTTTTCATTATTACATGTGGTATGAATCAAAATCTCGTTGTAGTGTGTTACCACTTAAAAGGGCAATGTTATGGGATTATGAATCTGTCAGTCACTTGCAACAAACACTTGTTAAAAAAATATATGACTATCTAGGGAAAGAAAGAGAGAGTTTGAGACAGAGAGTGAGAGACAGAAAGAGAGCGAGAGACTGAAAGAGGCGAGACAGAAAGAGAGAGAGACAGACAGAGAGACAGACAGACAGAGAGAGCGAGAGAGAGATATAGAGAAAGCGAGAGACAGAGAGACAGAGAGACTTGATAAAAACAGAAAATGTTGGAAGTACAGAGCAGGTCAGTCAGCATTTATAAAGATAAAAGACAGATTACAGCATTTTGGGTTTCTAGTGCCCTTCATCAGAACTGAAGACAATGATTAACTCATCCTTCAGTCTTGAAGAAGAATCACACACCCAAAATACCAATACCCTGTCTTTTCCCATTACAGACACTCACTGACATTTTCTGTTTCATTCCAAATTTCCAGGATTTGTAGGTTTTCCATTTTTATTTCCTCCGCAAATATGCAAACTTAAAATGGTGGCACGGAGCTCACAAAGGTTGCAAACACCAGTTCAGAGGGGAATCACACTATTGCCGAATTGCCTGTTGTGAGTTGGGGGGGGGGGGGAAGGCAGAGGAGGAGGGGGGGCGCGGGGAATGCAGGGGGGAGGGGGAGGTGAGGGTGATATGGGGAGCATTACTGATGACCCAGTTACCGTGTTAGTTTCACTGGGATGGTGGATTGGGCGGGTGATTGGTCCTCGCGGCGTACACAAGACAACAACAACGTGCATTTATAAAGCGCCTTTCACATAGTAGAATGTTCCAAGGCGCTTCACCAAACAATATTTGACACTGAGCCACATAAGGAGATATTAGAAAGAAAGAAGGCTTGCATTGATATAACGCCTTTCAGGGCCACAAGACATCTCAAAGCGAATGAAGTACTTTAGGAGTGTAGTCACTGTTGTAATGTGGGAAACGCGGCAGCCAACTTGCACACAGCAAGCTCCCACAAACAGCAATGTGATAATGGCCAGATAATCTGTTTTCTGAGTGATGTCGGTTGAGTGATAAATATTGGTCAGAACACTGGGGATAACTCCCCTGCTATTCTTCAAAATAGTGCCATGGGATCCTTTACGTCCACCCGAAAGTGCAGACGGAGCCTCGGTTTAACATCTCATCCGAAAGACGGCACCTCCGACAGCGCGACGCTCCCTCAGCACTGCACTGGAGTGTCAGCCTGGATTTATGTGCTCAAGTTCCTGGAGTGGGACTTGAACCCGCAATCTTCTGACTCAAAGGCGTGTGTGCTACCCACTGAGACACAGCTGACACTTAGGACAGGTGAGGTAGGTTTTTGGACGACTTAAAGGAGGAGCGAGAGAGAGAGAGGTGAAGAAGTGGTACACCTTGGCACACACAGTCACTGTAGAAATTCATACAAGTTGCTGCAGGGTATCACTCCATGACAAATTACCGGCCCTAATCCTGGGACATCGCGCTGTTCCATTCCAAGAAAAAAATTCACATTTATTAATTGTCTAAAAAGACTTCCGATTGCTACTGCACATTTGAGGCTTAAAAAAAAAAGCAATGAATCCCATCACGCAAAAGCTTCTAAAAATAAATGCAATGCAGAATCTGAACAGAGAGGTAACACAAAGTGTATTGCATGGGGCCCTTGGCAAATGATGTTTGCACCAGGCTCCGTCTCATGCTGGAACAGTACATTGACACACTCACAAACATTCCTCATCAATTAAGATTGCCCAATTATTTTGCTCGTTAGTGTGATATATTCTTTATGACATCACAAACACACACACACACACAAGATGGCTCCACAAGAACGTATCATGTGACCTTGTCACATGATCATTTTATTATATCTACATCAGTTGTTGCATTACCACTGTAGTCCACTAGCGGGAGCTCTATACCACAGTTAGGAATGAAAATAAGTGCGACCGTAATCCACGAGCAGGGTGATCTCACACAGGGGAAATCCACTTTCACAGCTGATATTGAACCACGAGCAAACTAGACCAACCTCTCAAAAGTGAAATTTGATCCGCCTCGGCGGCTGGAAGCAAACGCAGCAGGCGCTGGAGCGGAGGATGCGTCTTTTAGTCAGACATGTTGGCGGAATAGTGAAGTGACTGACAGCATTTCAGCAAAACGCTCGACAAGCATCAATTTGCTAAGTGCTTCCATCCACACACACAAACTTAATGAATTAAACAGAGTGGTGAGAATGTGGAACTCGCTACCACAGGGAATAGTTGAGGCGAATAGCTTAGATGCATTTAAGGGGAAGCTGGATAAAAACATGAAGGAGAAAGGAATCGAAGGCCATGCTGTTAGGGTCAGATGAGGAGGGTGGGAGGAAGCTTGAGTGGAGCATGGATCAGTTGGGCCAAATGGCCTGTTTCTGTGCTGTACATTCTACGAGTTTGTCAAGGCTATTTTCCCAAAGGCTAAACTTAACTGAGTCAGAAGGTCATGGGCTCAAACTTCACTCCAGAGACTTGAGTACAAAATCTAGGCTGACAGTCCCAGTGAAGTGCTGAGGGAGTGCCACACTGTTGGAGGTGCTGTCTTTCAGATGAGACACAAAACCGAAGCCCTGTCTGCTCTCTCAGGTGGATGCAAAAGATACCCACGGCACTACTTCGAAGAAGAGCAGGGGAGTTATACCTGGTGTCCTGGCCAATATTTATCCATCAGCCAACATCACTGGTCATTATCACATCGCCGTTTGTGGGAGCTTGCTGTGCGCAAATTGGCTGCCATGTTTCCTACATTGCAACAGTGACTACACTCCAGAAGTACTCCATTGGCTGTAAAGCGCTTTGAGATATCCGGTAGTCGTGAAAGTCGCTATACAAATGCAAGTCTTCCTTTCATTCTTTCTTATCCTTTCAGACAGTGCACTCCCGGTCATAACAACTCAATCTCTGTCTTGAAGTTGCTCAACGATAGCCCTCTGGGGTAGATTCCAAAGATTCTCTGAGTGAGGACAATTATCTGAGTGAGAACATTTCTCCTCATCTCCTCATCTCAGTCCTAAATGGCCGACCGCTTATTCTGAGACTGTGACCCCTGGTTCTAGACTCCCCAGCCAGAGGAAACATCCTCCCAGCATCCACCCTGTCAAGGCCTGTAAGAATTTTACATGTTCCAATGAGATCACCTCTCATTCTTCTAAACTCTAGGGAATACAGGCCTAGTCTACTCAATCTCTCTTCATAGGTCAATCCCCCCATCCCAGGAATCAGTCTGGTCAACATGGTTCTCACCAGCTGATGGTTTATTTTCCGTAGCTCACAACTTCCAAGGGTACATCCTAGAGATAAAGACGGCAGCTTTTGAGTCCCTTACCATGAATGGATTATAATGGAATCAATGTTATGTGCGACAGAGACTTAGACCGGAACAAGTTGTGGCATGTTACATGCTCACAGAGCAACCTTCCTTTAGTGTTGTGGCAAAACTGCACAACTTTTGCTTTGTGAACGAAAAGACTAGCAGCGCAGTTAATTAGTATATATTTATCCAATTAGTAAAGCATTCAGGGTAATCCTGGGGTTACCCTTTCTTAGAAAGGCACTTCGGGGGAGAAATTGAGGTCATTTGCGCCTCCGATTAGCGACGCTAACGACTTTGCGGCCGGGCATGGCACGGCTAACGTAGCAGTCGAGCTACAGCGTGGCGCCCGGAGATCGTGACATCATCGCCGTGCGCAGAGCCCCATGAGTGCCCCCCTCCCCCCCCCCCCGGAGCCACGCCCGGCGATGACAGCGACAGCTTCAGGGGGCGCGTACCGGGCGGGCGGCCGCTAGCGAGGCGGATTTTAAAGGGAAAAAGCAATCTCCTGTTTCGCTTCTCGCTCCGGTGCCGCGCTTTGGAAGCGGGATCGGTGCCGCGCTCGCTCAGCCTGGCGTTCTGCTCGAGTGCCGGTCTGATCACGCAGCATCCTCGCTCCCCGGCGGTCCAGGTACGTGGGCTCCTCCTATGCAGAATATGCAGCGTTGAACCTTCCCTTTAATTGGGCAGCAGTAGGCCATACGGCTCCTCGAGCCTGCTCCACCATTCAATAAGATCATGGCTGATCATCAACTTGAACTCCACCTTCCCGCACTATCCCCATATTCCTTGATTATGGCGTCAAAAAATCCATCTATCTCAGCCTCAAACATACTCAACGACTCAGCCATCCGCAGCCCTCTGGGGCAGAGAATTCCAAAGATTCACCACCCTCTGAGTGATGAAATTTCTCCTCATCTCTGGCCGCCCCCTTATCCTGAGTCTGTGATCCCTGGTTCTAGACTTCCCCAGCCAGAGGAAACATCCTCTCAGCATCTACCCTGTCAATCCCCCTCAGAATCTTTTATCTTTCAATGAGATCACCTCTCATTCTTCTAAACTCCAGAGAGTATAGGCCCATTCTACACAATCTGATATCGGGGAGGGGGAAACGGGAGGGTATGGGTCCTCTGTTCACCAGATGTAAAGATATCTTAGATCCATTCATAAAGTACATGTTCTTGCTACATATATAGTCCACAGAAGAACCTACCCTCATTGAGTAGGATTGAGGTAGTGCTTTTTAAGCCTCTGTCAGTAATTTTCTGAGGCTCCACCCCAAACAACAGAAGCACAGATGCGAGAATCAGGCACAGAGGCTGTTAACTTAATCACTGGAAAATGAAGGAGGCGGATAATCCACCCCAACCCCAGCTAGGACGTCTCTGCACTGTGAAGGACGCGCTTGAACAGCAATGTCCGACGCATCGCTCAAAACGAATGGGGTAAGTTCACCAAACCCTGGCCAGAAAGCTGCACTCGTGTGGATGGGAGCAGGAAGTTACAAAAGGGACACAGATAGACTAAGTGAGTGGGCAAAATAATGGTAGATGGTGTTCAATGTGGGGGAGGTGTGAGGTTATCCACGATAGGTGCAAATGGTGAGAGACTAGGAAATGTGGAGGAGCAAAGGGCTTTGGGTGTCTGGGTACATAAGTCACTAAAAGTTAGGGCACAGGTACACAAAATAATCAAAAAAAGCTAATGGGATGCTGTCCTTTATCTCAAGGGGGTTGTGATACATAAATAAGTAAGTGGCACTTCGGATGTATGGATATACGGATCAGCCATGATCTTATTAAATGACGGAGCAGGCTCGAGGGGCCGTATGGCCTATTCCTGCTCCTATTTCGGATGTTCCTATTTCTTATCTACAGAGACTTAGTCAGACCCACTCTGGAGTGCCGCGATCAGGTTGTGAAAGGTATACTGGTCTAGGAGGGGATTCACCAGAATGACACTGGTGTTTAAAGGGTTAAATTGTGAGGACGGTTGCATAAACTTGGCTTGTATCCTTGGGAGATATTAGGATCAAAAGCTTGGCCAACGAGGCGAGAAGGATCTAAAGGAGGAGCGGCAGAGAAGTTTGAGGAGTGAATTCCAGAGCTAGGGGCCGGGACGGTTGAAGACACGGCCGACAATGGTGGGGCGAAGGGACAAGAGACCAGAGTCGGAGGAGTGGCGAGTCATGGGGCTGTGACCGGTGGGGGTTACAGAGATAGCACCAACAGCCTGACAACAAGAACGGAAAATGCTATCAATCCTGGTTCACTAACACAAGAAGTCCAGTCAAAATCTGACTCTCCTCCGGTCTTGGCTAAAGATGACCTCCCTAGACAGAAGCTGCATAATTCTGCCCCATTACCACAGCAAACATAAGAATTAGGAGCAGGAGTAGGCCATTCGGCCCTGTAATATATAGGTCCCCCTAGTGGATTCTGCTCCACCTAGTGGACTAGTGTGATAATGCAGCCACTGCTGTTTATACAATAAAAGGAATGAAGCCATCTTGCGTGTGTGTTTTTTAGTGATATCGTAAGAATATATTACAGGCCCCTCGAGCCTGCTCCACCCTTCAATAAGATCATGGCTGATCTCCTCCCTCAACTCCACTTTCTTCCACCATCCCCATATCCCTTGATTCCTTTAATATTCAAAAACCTATCAATCTCTGTCTTGAATATACTCAAAGACTGAGCCCCATAGGGCTCAACGTTACCACAACAAAGTGCTGTTGCACCACCTGGTTTTTGATGTCTCCCACTGAATGTGCTGTCCCTTATCAAGAAGAGAAAAAAAGTTAATTATTAGTGAGTGAGAGAGCAAAGTTTGAAACGTACGGTTAAGAAATATTTGAAAAAAAGAGGGCGGGACATTTCACATCATTGTTCAGATCCTGCAACACCGAGTCAGTTTGGGAACAAGCACAGGCCCTGCCGATTGGAGGAATCCGATTCAAATTAGCCAATCGCTGAGCCTTAACAGGCCCAATCATACAGCTTCTACATGAATAGCTATAGCTCAACTTGAATTATCCAATCAGCTAATTGGGTACTCCGGTTACGCTGACCTGGTAATGGTACACGCCCTGTTTGGAGAGTTTCACGGCTCAGTCAGCATGCTTAAGGGAAAATATTTGCTTAACGATGAAAAGATTAACACTTGGCAGGGATAAACAGCATGTTCTGTGTCACTTGAACCAATCCAGCTCCCCTTCACAACACACCAACTAATGCCCTGTAGCATCTGAAAAAAGAGTAAATTGGAGAAATTAAAGCACAGGTTACTGGGAAAGGGCAGGGGGGGGGAGTGGGACTAGCTGAGAGTCAGCACGGGCTCGACAGGCTGAATGGCCTTCTTCTGTGTTGTAACCACTCTATGATTCTGTAGGTTGAGCTGCATTTTCATGCCGCTGGTGACAGTGTGTTACTATTAGTACGGATCATTTTTATATTTAGTGGATAGAAACAGCCAGAAGTTTCAGACCCCAGTTTCCCACCTCTCGTCAGTGCAACACAGCAAATACTTAGTGGAGGAAGGGGGATTAAAAGTTCTCTCTGTGGTTGGTAAAGGGACTGCCATTGGTGGCAAGCGGTTGCAAGGTAGGAAACGCGGCAACCAACTTGCGCACAGCAAGTTCCCACACGCAGCAATGTGATACTGACCAGATAATGTTTTAGTGATGATGATTGAGGGATAAATATTGGCCAGGACACCGGGGATAACTCCCCCTGCTCTTCCTCGAAATAGTGCCCGTGGGATCTTTTACGTCCACCTGAGAGGGCAGGCGGGGCCTCGGTTTAACGACTCATCCAAAACACAGCACCTCCGACAGTGCAGCGCTCCCTCACCACTGCACTGGGAGTGTCAGCCGAGATTCATGTGCTCAAGCTTCTGGAGTGGGACTTGAACCCACAACCTTCTGACGAGGCGAGTGTGCTATCCACTGAGCCACAGCTGGGCCCTGGAATCAGCGTGGCACTCCCTCCTTGGCCAATATACTCTTCCCGAAAGTGAGGTGCCCAGAACTGAACACAGTACACAGGGCGAACAATCTGGGTTCCAGCACACCTCCTGGATTCCCCCATGCTGGAGCAGCCAGTATCCCATCGAACGGCTGGTCAATTTCCGACAACAAGGAATCCAGGATTAGCCCTACAACTCGGATTGTTCACTGAATCTTAATGTACTGGAAGGTAATATTTGCTTTAAATTGGAATTCTGCAGGTTTGCATTTGATAGTCACTCTGTGTACAATCTGGCTCATGCAGAGGTGAGTTTGAAGTACCTACCATCTACTCGAGAGAATTCAAAGACATTTTTTGTTGCGATAAAATTTTTTGATTCATCCAATTAATTGAAGCCACTTTGAATTGCGGAGTAGACTGCAGAACTGGGAATTAAGATGAATTATTGACACCACTGTGAGCAGTGAAAAGAAAATATAGAATTAGCAATCCCTCGTGGAGCTGTGGGACTGATGCGACTGAGGAGATCGTGATTCAAGGAGCAGTGCTCTTGAAGTAGGACGGCTTTGTTGCTGGTTGGGGAGGTAATTAGGAACAGGAGGAAGCCATTCAGCCCCTCGAGCCTGTTCCGCCATTCAATCAGATTATGGCTGATCTGTCCCTCAACTCCATTTATCAATATCCTGCTACAACTGTACAGGGTATTGGTGAGGCCACACCTGGAGTACTGCGTACAGTTTTGGTCTCCATATTTAAGGAAGCATATACTTGCATTGGAGGCTGTTCAGAGAAGGTTTACTAGGTTGACTCCGGAGATGAGGGGGTTGACTTATGAAGATAGGTTGAGTAGATTGGGCCTATACTCATTGGAGTTCAGAAGAATGAGAGGTGATGTTATTGAAACTTATAAGATAATGAGGGGGCTTGACAAGGTGGATGCAGAGAGGATATTTCCACTCATAGGGGAAACTAAAACTAGGAGACATAGTCTCAGAATAAAGGGCCACCCATTTAAAACTGAGATGAGGAGGAATTTCTTCTCTCTGAGGGTTGTAAATCGATGGAATTCTCTTCCCCAGAGAGCTATGGAGGCTGGGTCATTGAATATATTTCAGGCGGAGATAGACAGATTTTTGAGCAATAAGGGAGTAAAGGGTTATGGGGAGCGGGCAGGGAAGTGGAGCCGAGTCCATGATCAGATCAGCCATGATCCTATTGAATGGTGGAGCAGGCTCGAAGGGCCAGGTGGCCGACTCCTGCTCTTATTTCTTATGTTCTTATGTTACCCTCCTTAGCTCCGTACGCCTCTTAACCAACAAAAATCTGTCACTCTCGATCTTGAAAGCACCAGTTGTCCCTCCAGCATCCGCAGCCTTTTGGAAGGGAGAATTTTTATTAAAATGTAGAAAGCTGTGTTTATTTTCAAAGGCTGAGGCAGAGAATAGGAGACAACGTGTATCCCTGGCTTATACACAGGTAGGTGTTACGTCGGAATCAGGGGTAGAACTAATTGAAGCATAAAGCAATAGCCAAGAATGGTACTGTAGTGTTTGATTCAGTCGGCTCTATTCTGAAATATAAAGCAGAAGCCAACATTCTACAGAGAGCTTAGGATGTAATCAATGTTTCTGTCTTTGGCTGCAGCACCAAACCCAAATCCCACATGATACGAACATATCTTTCTGAAACGTATAAGATTCTGAGGGGGCTGGACAAGGTAGATGCAGAGAGGATGTTTCCCCTCGTGGGGGAAATCGAGAACTAGGGGGCATAGTTTCAGAATAAGGGGTTGCCTTAAAACAGAGATGAGGAGGAATTTCTTCTCTCAGAGGGTCGTGAATCTTTGGAATTCTCTACCCCAGAGAGCTGTGGAGCTGTGGGTCATTGAATATATTCAAGGCGGAGATGGATAGATTTTTGAATGATAAGGGAGTTAAGGGTTATGGGGATCGGGCAGGGAAGTGGAGCTGAGCCCATGATCAGATCAGCCATGATCCTATTGAATGGCGGAGCAGGCTCGAGGGGCCGTATGGCCTACTCCAGCTCCTATTTTTTTTAAAATTAGGAACAGGAGGCGGCCATTCAGTCAGCCAATCAGATCATGGGTAATCTGTATCTTAACTCCATCTACCCACCTTGGTTCTGTACCTTTAACGCCCTTACCCAGCAAAAATTTACCAATCTCAGTTTTGAAATTTTTCTTTAATCCCCCAGCGTCAACAGTTTTTTGGGGGGAGAGAGAGTTCTAGCTTTCCACTATCCCTTGTGTGAAGAAGTGCTTCCTGACATCATTCCCTGAACAGCCTGGCTCGAATTGTAAGGTGATGCCCACTTGAAGCATGCCCCTCCACCCCCCCCCACCCCCCACCCCCAACCAGAGGAAATAGTTTGTCTCTATCCACCCTGTCAAATCCTTTAATCACCGTCAACGCCTCAATTATACCACCGTTTAATCTTCTATACTCGAGGGAATGCAAGCCTGGTCGACTGAACCAGCCCTTGTAAATTAACCCTTTGAACCATGGACAATCTCGCTCTCCCTCACTCCACATACACTTGCGGGGGAGGGGGCAGGGAGTCCTTAAACCTCGGCTATGATGATATTTCACCTAAGACTTTAGTTAGAGAGAGTGCGACTGTGTATCAGGCAATTGGGTTTGGTCACTTTCAAACATGGCAATGGGTTTCCACATACATCGGACACCTGACTGGCCAAATCAAATCAACTCAGCCTAATACATATGAAAGAACACTTCTGAATGTATGAAACAAACCGGAAATTGATCAAGAGTTGATAAAGAGAAGCAGCTCTAGTTCGTAGAAAGGCATAGAGGTTGCTACACGGAAAGAGGCCATTTCGGCCCATCCAGCCTGTACGGGCGTTAACTCATCCCATCATCATCAGAGGCAGTCCCTCGAAATCGAGGAAGACTTGCTTCCTCTCAAAGTGAGTTCTCAGGTGACTGTACAGTCCAATACGTGACCTACAGTCTCTGTCACAGGTGGGACAGACAGTGGTTGAAGGAAAGGGTGGGTGGGGAGTCTGGTTTGCCGCACGCTCCTTCCGCTGCCTGCGCTTGTTTTCTGCATGCTCTCGGCGACGAGACTCGAGGTGCTCAACGCCCTCCCAGATGCTCTTCCTCCACTTAGGGTGGTTTTTGGCCAGCGATTCCCAGGTGTCGGTGGGGATGTTGCAATTCATCAAGGAGGCTTTGAGGGTGCCCTTGGAACATTTCCTCTGCTTACCTAGGAATCACTTGCCGTGTAGGAGTTCCGAGTAGAGTGCTTGCTTTGGGAGTCTCGTGTCGGGCATGCGGACAATGTGGCCCGCCCGACGGAGCTGGTCAAGTGTGGTCAGTGCTTCAATCCCATGGACAAATAAATAGTCAGCAGCACATTTACCCACCTTGTTCCAATCTCCCTTCCCCGTCCAGCCCTTTATTTCTTCATCCACCGCTCCAATCTAATCTTGAATGTTGACAAGTTTCTGCCTCAACCACTGACCCTGGGAGAAAATTCCACAGCTTTACACTCTCTGCGCTTCCCCCTTGTTCGACATCTCTTAAACGTTGCCCTTCCCCCACCCCTGCTCATTCTAGACCCTAGTATTATTCCAATTTCACGTCGTCAGCTCTTCAGACTGCAGGAGACACGAAGGTTTTCACCAGCTTACCAGCGCTGTTACTGAGCAGATTCCTTTGACAATCTCTGCCTGAGGGGCAAATACCTCAACGCCACCGGTTTCTCCAGTCGAACGTGATACCCACCATCAACCTCGAAAACAGCTTTAATTTCACCCTTCCAAGCGTGTGGTGCTTGTTGATGCAGTAGTTTAAGGTTTCCAGTGTCAGTACCTTCTTTTAAAATGCAGCTGGCTCAACTAATGTCCAGGTGTGCAGCCAGCAGGCACCTGTAGAAGGTTCACCAGACTGATTCCCGGGATGACAGAACTGACATATGAAGAAAGACTGGATCGACTAGGCTTGTATTCAATGGAATTTAGAAGAATGAGGGGGGATCTCATAGAAACATATAAAATTCTGACGGGATTGGACAGGTTAGATGCAGGAAGAATGTTCCCGATGTTGGGGAAGTCCAGAACCAGGGGTCACAGTCGAAAGGATAAGGGGTAAGCTATTTAGGACTGAGATGAGGAGAAACTGCTTCACTCAGAGAGTTGTTAACCTGTGGAGTTCTCTACCAAAGAAAGTTGTTGAGGCCAGTTCGTTAGATATATTCAAAACGTGGCCCTCACGGCTAAAGGGATCAAGGGGTATGGAAAGAAAGCAGGAAAGGGGTACTGAAATGTATGATCAGCCATGATCTTACTGAATGGTGGTGCAAGCTCGAAGGGTCGAATGGCCTACTCCTGCACCTATTTTCTATATTTCAATGTATTCAGTCAGTCACATGCACTATTGTGCACTGTCAGCCGTGGTTCAGTAGGTAGCACACTCGCCTCTAAGTCTGAAGGTTGTGGGTTCAAATCCCACTCCAGAGACTTGAGCACATAAATCTAGGCTGACACTCCAGTGCAGTGCTGCACTGTCGGAGATGCTGTCTTTTGGATGAGACGTTAAACCGAGGCCCCGTCTGCTCTCTCAGCTGGACGTAAAAGATCCCGTGGCACTATTTTGAAGAAGAGCAGTAGAGTTATCCTCGGTGTCCTGGCCAATACTTATCCCTCAATCAACATCACTAAAAAGACAGATTATCTGGTCCTGCTCGCATTGCTGTTTGTGGGAGTTTGCTGTGCGCAAATTGTCTGACGCGTTTCCTGCTTTGCAACAGTGACTGCACTTCGAAAAGTACTTAATTAGCTGTAAAGCACTGCGAGATGTTTTGGTCACCATATCTCAGTTTAAACTGGAATATAAAAATGCCTTCCAGCAGGTACCATTTCTCTAAAGTTTACAAAACACATTCATCGTCCATTTACTTCTCCCATAAATTGAGTTTCAGTGTATATTTGTTGAGAACTATTTTTTTTAAATCTATAGGGGACTTTAAATAATAAATGGCATGAGGTGTCACTCGGGACTTCAAACTAATACCTAGGGTGTGGGCTCAGTCCAAGCAAGATAATTATTCCCAGTGACCGTATTTATTTGGCGGGAAAGAATCGCAACACCATTCTGATTAAAATGATTGCCAATCATTGTATTTGTCCCGCTTCAGAGCGAAAGAAGCAGTTTGGTCATAAATACAAATAAGATAACTTGTGGGCGATCATCATCATCATAGGCAGTCCCTCGAAATGAGGATGACTTATTCCACGCCAAAAAGGGATGAGTTCACAGGTGTTTCACTGACGGACCTAATATTCCAGATCCCGAACTACATGTTGAAGGGTGGAAGATGCCTGGGCGTGGATTTTTTTTAACGTGTGGTGGCCGTTGCACACCAGCCACCACACAGGCTTGACAGAGTTAGGCCTTGGTCCAGTGGCAAGGGTTATCCAAGATGACGGGAGACCTGCTCTGCTGCACGGACCTAGTGCGCGCACACATATCGCAGTGTGGGCTGGCCCGTGCTGCCCCTGGGCCTCTGGCCCCGAACCCGCGCCTCTCCTGGGCCCCGATCACGTCCCTCCACAGTCTCTCGCCGCTCCTGCTGTATCTGCTCATGATGATGGGTGATGGTGCTATAGTGGTGAGCATTGCTGCCTTCCAAGCAATTCGCCCAGGAGCTGCTTGGAAGAATTGGCCTGGAGTTTTCAGCAACTGAAGATTTAATCTCCGGGACACTGCTGCGAACACCCCAGGAGAAAAATCATCGGGCCAGTAAACAGAAAATTGTGGTTTATTTCCATTTTCTTGGCACGCCTTCATTTATTAGTCAAAAAAAATATTGGAGATGGGGCGAGAAATGGCGGCTTCCCTAATCAGCAAGTTTAATCCAATTGGGCATCAAAGAGTTTGTTTTCCTTTCCAACTGGCGTGGGAGGGTCATGCGCCTGGAGGATGAACCAATGGCGGGAGTGTGGGGGGAGGGGGGGCTGTTTGAGACGGGAGGTCATGTGATGAAACCTCCAGGAATACGTCCAACCACAGTTGGCGACCCTAACTATCATTCTCCATAATGGAACCACTTGCCCATCCGAGGGTAGCTGGTGTTGTTGCGCTAGGCTATCGACGCACCGAGGCTTGCCATCTGTAATGTATTTGCTTCATGGGTTCTTTGCTTAAGAATTCATAGCAACACATTGCTGTTAAGAACTAAAAACAGAAAACGCTGGAAATCTCAGCGGGGTAGGCAGCATCTGTGGAGAGATGCAGAGTTAACGTTTCGGGTCGATGACCCTTCGTCAGAACTTTGCTTTTGCTATTAAGAACTAGTTGGTTTATTAGCAAAACGTTCAACAATCTCACTGCACATTACCAGTTCATCCACCAGGCTCACAACCACCTGCCTCATCGTGGATCCCCCGAACCCAACGGGCTGGGGTTTTATTGAGTCTTGTGACCATCACGTGACTGGCTAAGCCACTCCCAATTCAACAAACATAATGAGAACATAACATAAGAAATAGGAGCAGGAGTAGGCCATACGACCCCTCGAGCCTGCTCCGCCATTCAATAAGATCCTGGCTGATCTGATCATGGACTCAGCTCCACTTCCCTGCCCGCTCCCCATAACCCCTTATCCCCTTATCGATTAAGAAACCATCTATTTCTGTCCTGTGAGCATACATTTTATCATCCATCACCCTCTGTCCCAGCTGACAGGGAAGGTTGTGGTTAAAAAAAGAATCAGATCAAAATAAAATCTAACGTTCTCCGCCCTGTGCTTATCTTTTTACTTTAATTCTGTTATTAAGCCTCCTCATCCCTTATCCGTCACACCATTGTCTTTCAGACTCATTGTCTCCCTAATCCTACAGCCTCCTTACTCAAGTTGCCCCCCCCGCCTTTCAGTAGACATCCATGGCATTCCATCTCCTTAGCCTTCCTGGTTATCACCTTTATACCCCTCCAAGCTCCGCATTATCCCTCCCCATGTCCTCACTTCCATACCCCCTATGTTCCACATTGCCCCTCCCCCTAGCCTCAAGTCTTCACCTCTCCCAAGTTGTCCCCCCCCCCCCCCCCGTTATGCTTGGCGTCACCAGACACCAGGGGGCGCCACTGTCGGAGGCCATCGGGCTGTACGCGCGCGTGCGTGTGCGTGGTCACTGGCATATAAGCGTGGGTACCATGTCACGCGGGTTACTTTGGGCGCAAATAAAGTTGGATCAGGTTTGCACCTGAGGCAGTTTACAGTAACTAGTCTTTTGAGTCATTACATTCATTACACCCCCCTGCCTATTTAGTTTTCCACAATTGCTCTGAAATTATTATTTAGATTTGGGGTTTTTCCGCCTAACTCGAGCAGTCCTGGCTGCCGCCTCACTGCCTTCATAATATTACCAGCTGATGAGGCGGCTGAATCCCAGCAAATAAAGCGGGCTCCCTCTATCGCCATGGAAACACACACTGAAAGCCAAGGAAATCTCTGGTGCTGCCCACCCTCTACTCCTGGGATGGGTTCCAGACCGACGTGGAATTTTTGCACCAAATTAAAATGCCGCACATTTTCACTTTGTAGTCTTACCTTTGCTTTCATCTCATGTTTTCGAAAAAAAAAAATATTTTCAAGTTCAGAGCACTAATTACCACATACTTGATTTTTGTACTGATAAGGTCCGAACCTCGCATTATTTACATTCCCTTCGTCTCCCTTCCAACCTCCGCGCCTTCGTTCAGTTGTGAGCCCGCACCACAGTCAACGACACCAGCTCCTCCGACTGAGCTACGTGCTGTAGACTGTCCCTCTGCCACAGTGCTCCATCTTGCAACCAGCCTCCGTGTAGGGTTGCTGGTTCTAGTTAGCTGTAACCCCGGGAGATTTCAACAACAACTTGCATTTATATAGCACCTTTAACGTCCCAAGGCGCCTCACACGAGTATTATGAGATAAAACAATTTGACACCGAGCCACGTAAGTAGAAATTAGGGCAGGTGACCAAAAGCTGGGTCAAAGAGGTAGGTTTTAAGGAGCGTCTTGAAGGAGGAAAGAGAGATAGCGAAATGGAGAGGTTTAGGGAGGGAGTTCTAGAGCTTGGGGCTGAGGCAACAGAAGGCACGGCCACCGATGTTTGAGCGATTATAATCAGGGATGCTCAAGAGGGCACAATTAGAGGAGCGCAGACATCTCGGGGGAGGGGGTTGTGGAGCTGGAGGAGATTACAGAAAGAAAGACTTGGATTTATATAGCGGCTTTCACGACCACTGGACGTCTCAAAGTGCATTACAGCCAATGAAGTACTTTTGGAGTGTAGTAACTGTTGTAATGTAGAAAACGCCAATTTACGCACAAGCAAGCTCCCACAAACATCAATGTGATAATGACCAGCTAATCTGTTTTTTTGTGATGTTGATTGAGGGATAAGTATTGGTCAGGACACCGGGGCTAACTCCCCTGCTCTTCGAAATAATGCCATGGGATCTTTTACGTCCACCTGAGAGAGCAGACAGAGATGGGGAGGGGCGAGGCCATGGAGGGATTTGAAAATAAAGATGAGAATTTTGAAATCGCGGTGTTGCTTAACCGGGAGCCAATATAGGTCAGCGAGCACAGGGGTGATGGGTGAGCGGGACTTGGTGTGCGTTAAGACACGGGCAGCCAAGTTTTGGATCACATGACCTGCGTCCAAGCGCTCCCCCACCCCACACTCCCGTCACCATTGCTTGCCCGACATGTCCAATACTGTGCAGGCCATGACACATTTTACCCAGTCGGAATTTTTTTTTATACAATGATGATACCAGAACTGAGTGGTTATAACTACTGTATCAGGAAAGACTGGACAGGCTGGGGTACTTTCCTCTAGAAAAGAGACCTGCTAGAATTCTTGAAAATTGAGGAGGAGTTTGATGGGTTGGATTTGGAGGGGTTGTTTCTACAAAAAGTGAGCGGTCATGGGTGTAATAAATCGTTAATAAATCAAATGGGGAATTCAGCAGAAACTTCTCTGCTCAGGGAATGGTTGGAGTAGGGAACTCGTTACCATGTGGAGTAATTGAGGCGAATAGTGTCGGTCCATTTAGGCGGAAGCTGGAAGGGTGCATGAGGGGGAAAGGAATAGAAGGATATGCTGACAGGGTTGTGTGAAGTAAGGTGGGAGGACGATTGTATGCAGCATAAACCAGACACACAGAGATACACACCCAGACACACAGAGGCACAGAAAAACACAGAGACACAGAGAGACACATCCACCCAGACATACAGAGACACACACCCACCCACCCACAAACACACACCCACCCAGACATGCACAAACACAGACAGGCACGCACAGACACAGACCTACCCAGACACACACCCACCCAGGCACACCCACACGACATGCACAGACACAGACAGAGACAGGCAAACACAGACACACACCCACCCAGACAGAGACAGGCACACAGACACACACTTACACCCACAGAGACACACACCCGCACAGACACAGACAGAGACAGACACACACCCAGAGAGACACACACCCACCCAGACAGAGACAGGCACACACACACACACACCCACAGAGTCACACAGATGAGCGCACGGACACACACAACGCCACCATTTCCGCTCAGGTTTACCAGTTAGTTTTCAATCTTGCAAACATCGGAACTGAAGCCACAATTCCACCCACTCTGACCCTGCCTCATGAACTTGACAAAAGATGACAGCCAGGCAGAGGGCAGAAAAGCACTATCATGTGACCCCCAATCCACTTAAATCCAAATACATCATAATCATCATAGGCAGTCCCTCGGGATTCCACTCCTAGCGCGAGTTCTTAGGTGGCTGTACAGTCCAATACGAGAACCACAGTCTCTGTCACAGGTGGGACAGATAGTCGTTGAGGGAAAGAGTGGGCAGGGAGCCTGGTTTGCCGCACGCTCCTTCCGCTTGATTTCTGCATGCTCTCGGCGACGATACTCGAGGAGCTCAGCGCCCTCCCGAATGCACTTCCTCCACTTAGGGCGGTCTATGGCCAAGGACTCCCAGGTTTTAGTGAGGATGTTGCTGCAATGCATTACATCCATACCCCACATATATTACACACAAAAACTTACCACTGTGGCGTCAAATTTCTGAACATTCATTATTCATTCCTCATTGTCATTTTTAACAGAGGCGGTTTTCAGGCTCGACTCACGAATCTTTCAATTTTAATAATTAATTTATGATTGATTATCAGTGCTGCACAGTGAGTCCTGCCAGTACTGTGTTCCCTTCCCCATAGCTCTTATAATTTACAAACAGGACCCAGGCCATGTCACGCACGCAGAGATAACGTATTCGAGCAGGGGCTGTTACAATCAACAGAGAACTTTAATCTAAACAACAAAAAGACTTGAATTTATATAGCGCCTTTCACCACCTCAGGATGTCCCAAAGTGCCTTACAGCCGATGAAGTACTGCTGTAATGTGGGAAATGCAGCAGCCAACTTGCGCACAGCAAGCTCCCACAAACAGCAATGTGATAACGACCAGATAATCTGTTTTTTTGTGATGATGATGGAGGGATAAATATTGGCCTGATCACCGGGGATAACTCCCCTGCTCTTCTTTGAAATAGTGCCATGTGATCTTTTACATCCACCGGAGAGCGCAGACGGGGCCTCGGTTTAACGTCTCATCCGAAAGCCAGCACCTCTGACAGTGCAGCGCTCCTTCAGCACTGCACTGGGAGTGTCAGCCTAGATTTTTGTGCTCAAGTCTCGAGTGGGACTTGAACATACAACCTTCTGACTCGGAGGCGAGGGTGCTACCCACTGAGCCACGGTTGACAACATGAGCTTGCCCTATGATCCCCTTGGTTCCTCAAGTGAAATCAGTCAAAGTCTCGCATCCACATCGTTAAACATGTATCAAACAATCAGTTTCCTTAGAATACAATCTGGAGCACACTACTGAAAGATGGGCTGTGGGATTAAATGGGACTGCCCTTTCAAAAAGCCGGCACAGGCACAATGGGCCAAATGGCCTCTTTCTATGCTTTACAATTCTATGGTTCTATAGTTTCAAGAGGATGCAGGGGAGAGCTACGGGAATGCTACGAGGGGGATGAGGAACTTAAGTGGAGAAAAGAGAAGTTGGGATTTTTCTCCTTCGAGTCCAGAAGGTTAAGGGGAGATTTAGTAAAGGTGATCAAAATCATGAACGGTTTTGATAAGACTTAATAAGGAGAAACTGTTCCCAGTGGCAAGAGAGTCAGTAACCAGAGGATACTGATTTAAGATCACTGGCAAAATCTGGAACGCACCGCCTGAAAGTGCGGTGAAAACAGATTCAATCGTAACCTTCAAAGGGGAATTGGATATATACTTAAAAAGGAAACATTTTCAGGGCTATGGGGAAAAAGCAGAGGAGTGGGACTAATTACATTACTCTTTCAAAGATCCGATACAGGCACGATGGGCGGAATGGCCTCCTTCTATGCTGAATGACGCAAACGCATTTCTATGCAGTTCTCTGAAGAATTACACACTCGATATTAACAACTGCAGGCAAACAGTCCCAAATGTTTGTATTTAAATTGAGACACCATAGAGGAGTGCCGAGGCTCGCGGTACACTCAACCAAAGAAACGAGTCGGAGGAATGACAGAGTAAATGAGGAAGGAGTGATTAGTCGAGGTCACAATTAATTAGACTTTAAGAACATGAAGATTTTAGGATGAAGCAAAGGTTGAGGGAGGCAAGGAGTTCCACAGTTTTGAGGTCATGGGAAACAATGACATTAGAACCAGAGCCACAATGTCTTCATTTCAACACAGAGAGGATGTAGGGTAGGGGAAGAGTGTGAGAGACATTGTATTTAGAGATTGGGAGAACAAGTCCAGAGAGGTACTGACCGCGGTGGTAATGATGGTTGGAACGGAGAGAGTCGCTACAGAGTAAAACTCTATTTATTGCGCCCTATCGCCTAGTTATGCAGAGTGTCCTTAAATTGAATGGCCCTGAAATTCCGATGTCCCGTGTCCATACGAAGTTTCTACGGACCCGGGAAGGCATCGGAAAAGTCGGTTTTCAGCGCGCAATGCACAGGCACTGAAAACCGGCTTTTCCGATCTGTCAAGTTTCTGGCTTTGCAGATCATCCGCAGATCGGGAGCGAGGACACTTGCAGGGCAAGATTTCCGATATTTACGAATATCTTGCCCTGCAAGTGTCCTTCAAAATCTTGTGCCTGAAAAAGCAGGTGTATAGTCTACTTTCACAGGCGCAAGTGTTTAAAAATACACACACATATTAAAAATAAAGTTATAAAAACACATTTTATTTTTAAGTTCATTTTAAGGCTTAATTAAAAAAACTTTTTTTTTTTTAAAAAAGTCGGCAAACTATTTTTTTATATAACAACTTTAATTTAAATGAATGTTAAATGTGTACTTTATTTTCTATTTTTTATTGTATTTTGGGTGTTTGAGGGAGGTTTTCATTCATAGTTCAGTACTTATGGAACTCCTATTGCTATGAGTGAGAAACTATACTGTACCTGATTGGCTGCTGTCTCCAGATCCCGGCCTGCGCACGTACTGCAACACGCAGTCACCAGAGGCCTCGGGCTCGGAAGTTCGGACAGGCGGCGCAGCAGCAGCAGATAAGTGCGCATCTTTTTTCTGTTTTTAGGTCGTTTGCCCGCGGGAAGAGGTCAACCGGAATTTCAGGGCCTAAGTTTTAACAACTCCTCCCGTCTCACAGCAGCACCTCCCAAACCCGCGACCTCTACCACCTAGAAGGACAAGGGCAGCAGGCGCATGGGAACACCACCACCTCCACGTTCCCCTCCCAGTCACACACCATCCTGACTTGGAAATATGTCGGCCGTTCCTTCATCGTCGCTGGGCCAAAATCCTGGAACTCCCTCCCCAACAGCACTGTGGGAGCACCGTCACTTCACGGACTGCAGCGGTTCAAGAAGACGGCTCACCACCACCTTCTCAAGGGGCAATTAGGGGTGGGCAATAAATGCCGGCCTTGCCAGCGATGCCCACATCCCGTGAACAAATGTATTTTTTTTAAAGCCCAAATGCAGTTGATAACTAAAGTGTCAATATTTGCCTTGTATGGCAGTGTGTAAAATAAAAACCCAGGTTGCCCAAGGTCTTCAAACAACCAACACTGAATCGCATCGTAATCACATTCACAAAGGTACAAAAAGTTTTAAATATTTCCCCAATGATAAATAAGTAGAGGAAAGGTTCCGACATAACTTCTCACATTATTGAACGTTCCGATTAGCTGCTGTATCACTGACGCTGAGGCGCAGGTATCATCATAGGTGGCCACTCAAGGTGAGGATGACTTACTTCCACGCCAAAAAAGGATGATTTCACAGGTGTTTCAATGAAGGACCTAATATTCCAGGTCCCGAACTACATGTTGAAGGGTGGAAGATTCCTGTGCGTGGATTTTTTTAACGTGGGGTGGCCGTTGCACACCAGCCACCACACGGGCTTGACAGAGCTAGGTCTTGGTCCAGTGGCAAGGGTTAACCAAGATGACTGGAGACCAGCTCTGCGCGCACATATCGCAGTGTGGGCTGGGCCCGTGCTGCCCCTGGGCCCCTGGCCCCGAACTCGCGCCTCCCCTGGGCCCCGATCACGTCCCTCCACAGTCTCTCGCCGCTCCTGCTGTATCTGCCCAGGCTCCAAGCACTGACCTGGACCTTGATGACGTCACTCTTCGCTGCCGTCACCCTCCTGCACCAGCGCGGGTATACAGACCCATCCTCAGTGCTAATCCGTCCCAACGTGGTGGTCAAAAAATGATGCGGGCAGGACGAGGTCGACCACACTGCAGCAGGTCCGTGACATCCCGGCACGCTGTCTCGCATTACCCCGGGCAGAGTTAGCTGCCAGTGTACATGCTGCCATCCCAGTTTCCCCACGCAACCTTCCTGTTAAGCTGCGCGGCGGTGAAGCGCTCTGCTGGTCCGGTGCAAGCAGTGAGTCGGCTTTTAGAATCATAGAAATTTACAGCATGGAAAAAGGCCATTTCGGCCCATCGTGTCCGTGCCGGCCGACAAAGAGCTATCCAGCCTAATCCCACTTTCCAGCTCTTGGTCCGTAGCCCTGTGGGTTACAGCACTTTTTAAATGTGGGGAGGGTTTCTGCCTCTACCACCCTTTCGGGCAGTGAGTTCCAGACCCCCATCACTCTGGGTGAAAACAATTCCCCTCAAAACCTCCTACCAATTACTTTAAATCTATGCTCCCTGGTTGTTGACCCCTCTGCTAAGGGAAATAGGTCCTTTCTATCCACTCTATCTAGGCCCGTCATAATTTTATGCACCTCATTTAAATCTCCCCTCAGCCTCCTCCATTCTAAGAAAACAACCCCAGCCTATCCAATCTTTTCTCAGAGCTAAAATTCTCCAGTCCAGGCAACATCCTCATAAATCTCCTCTGCACTCTCTGTAGTGCAATCACAATTTTCCTGTAATGCGGTGACCAGAACTGCACGCAGTACTCCAGCTGTGGCCTAACTAGTGTTTTATACAGTTCAAGCATAACCTCCCTGCTCTTGTATTCTATGCCTCAGTTAATGAAGGCAAGTATCCCGAATGCCTTATTTAGCCTCTTATCTACCTGGCCTGCTGCCTGCAAGGATCTGTGGACATGCACTCCAAGGTCCCTTTGTTCCTCTACACTTCTCAGTGTCTTCCCATTTAATATGTGTTCCCTTTCCTCCCTAAATGCTTTAAACCGCAAAAACCGCATATGCACGGAATGTTTGAATGGCCTGCACAGCCGTTAAACGGAGACAAAAAAAAAAAGAATTAGAGGCAACTTTGGCCCACACTCTGCTTTTTATTCTGCCCAGAACAGATTGATTTGTTTAGTTTATCTGCTGTGAGGCCAAAAGTCTAATGGATGGGCGATATACAAACAATCACAGCTCGTGTGATAAAGCACCACTCTCAAGAGCTATTAGGCAGCACAGTGGGGCAGGCATAAGGACCCATGGTGCAGAGAGTCTGCCCAACCGAGGCTGGAATCTGCTACCACTTGTAAGATCGTCTGTTACAGCTCCGCACAAAACATAGAAACATGGAAAATAGGAGCAGTAGGCGGCCATTCGGCCCTTTGTACCTACACGGTCATTCAATATGCTCATGGCTGATCCTCTATCTCAAGTGTCGACTCCCCCCCTGCGTTTTCTCAGGGACTCTGTCACTCTGATGAAATAATGCATGCCTTTTTAATGGCCTTGGGAGAGGGTGCGGAGGTGAGTTACCTGAATGGTCACAGGGATGAGGGACTTCAGTGGCGTGGAGACATTGGAGAAGCTGGGATTGTTCGCCTTTCGCAGTGTCAGTTGTGCCTCAGTGGGTAGCACCCTCGCCTGAGTCAGAAGGTTGTAGGTTCAAGTCCCACTCCAGGAACTTGAGCACAAAAATCTAGGCTGACACTCCAGATCAGTGCTGAGAGAGTGCTGCACTGTCGGAGGTGCTGTCTTTTGGATAAGATGTTAAACCGAGACTCTGTCTACCCTCTCAGGTGGATGTAAAAAATCCCACGGCACTATTTTGAAGAAGAGCAGGGGAGTTATAGAAACATAGAAAATAGGTGCAGGAGTAGGCCATTCGGCCCTTCTAGCCTGCACCGCCATTCAATGAGTTCATGGCTGAACATGCAACTTCAGTACCCCCTTCCTGCTTTCTCACCATACCCCTTGATCCCCCTAGTAGTAAGGACTTCATCTAACTCCTTTTTGAATATATTTAATGAATTGGCCTCAACAACTTTCTGTGGTAGAGAATTCCACAGGTTCACCACTCTCTGGGTGAAGAAATTCCTTGGGACAATATTTATTCCTCAATCAACATAACTGTGATATCTTCACAGAGCACAGCACACAGTTTCTTTACATGCAGGCTGCTCTCTCGGAACTCTCCGGAAAGCCTGTTCTGTTTAATGATTAACTATACAGTTGCAGTACACAATACGTCCACATCCCCAGTGTGGAGCTACAAGCATTACAAGCTTACAGACATTACACTTCTCCCTCCTTAATGAAAAAGCCATCATAACAAACATTATAAATAACTTTCATTTTTATACATATTTACAAATTTAACTTTACCACTTGTTTTCTGTTTCAAAGAGGATACCTTCGCTCTCGAACAGAACCTTCCAAACATGGTGTCGATTTCACACTCATTTGAGGCTCATCCTGAGGAACATTTTCCTCCATGGAATTTCCTTGATTTTCATTCGCACTCACTCTAACTTCAGGCTCTTTGGGCCCAAGTTTTGAGCCGCGCCTAGAACGGCGCAGTCCCGACCTGGACGCCCGTTTTTTGCGCCACAAAGTGCGCCTAAAAAAGCCCTCCAGATTCTCCACCTCCCTGCAGGTCCTCTGGCCCTCGGCGCAGCGCAGCAGGAGCTGTAGGGGGCGGAGCCAAGTCCCTGCGCTGAAAACAGTGCCGGGACCTCTGCACATGCGCGCTACAGTGGGAGGGGCCGAAGCACGCAGCCCCTAGCCCCGGCCCAATGGCCTCACTGGGGCTGCGTGCATAGGCTCTTCCCACGCCCAGCTCCTGCTTCCTCCCGACCCGACTCAACTCCCGCTTCCCACCCCCGGACTGGACCCGATCCAACTCCCGCTTCCCCCCCGCCCCCGGACCCGACCCGACTCCCACTCCCGCCCCGGACCCGACCTGGCTCCCGCTTCCCCCCCCGCCCCTGGAACCGACCCAACTCCCGCTTC